>NC_138992.1:18054327-18323755 GCF_964341445.2 Mesoplodon mirus | reverse complement strand
CAGGAATAGAAGCAAATTGTTGGAAATGAAGCCAGGATGGTTTATACTGCAGTGATTCAGAACACAGATTTTAAAGTAGAATTACCTGGCTTAAGCTGTTGGTTCTGCCAGTGGCTACTCTAGTAATCTTGGGTACATTACTTGGCTTTCTGTCCCTCAGTTTCCTGATCTGTAAAATGGTAGAATAGTAGTAATTATTTCATAGGTTTGTTTCATAAAGAAATCCTTGTAAAGAGTCCAACTTCAATTCTTTCTCTGAACTTTGTCAAGATAGAAGATCTAGGCTGCCATTTTCCCATCTGTCAAATGAGATGGCAAAAAGGTCTTCATGCTTTAGGGAGAGATTTTAAAAATAAACTACTTCCTGAAAAGTACTTTGTTAAGACATCGTCAGATTTGGTATGTAACTTGTATGGTTTAAACCAAGGAAATTGTGGACTGGGTTAAAAAAGAAATAAAACTGTAGTTGTAGGACTTCCTGGTGATGCAGTGGTTAAGCATCTGCCTGCCAATGCAGGGGACATGGGTTTGAGCCCTGGTCTGGGAAGATCCCACGTACCACAGAGCAACTAAGCCCATGTGCCACAACTACTGAGCCTGCGCTCTAGAGCCCTCGAGCCACAACAGCTGAAGCCCGTGTGCCTAGAGCCCGTGCTCCACAACAAGAGAAGCCACTGCAGTGAGAAGCCCACACACCATAACAAAGAGTAGCCCCCGCTCACCGCAACTAGAGAAAGCCCGTATGCAGCAACAAAGACCCAAAACAGCCAAAAATAAAAATATATAAATGAATTAATTAATTTTTAAAAAAACTGTAGTTGTACTCCTGCTGTAGTGTGTGCTCTCTGGCAGAGAGGAAGTCTACAATATACATAAAAATGAACACACCTTCTCCCTCTAGGTTGCAATGGTTCAGTTCACTGATGACCCCAGGACAGAATTTAAGCTTAACTCTTACAAAACCAAAGAGACTGTTCTTGATGCAATCAAACATATCTCGTACAAAGGAGGAAATACAAAAACAGGTAAGACCACAAGAAGCCCAGGTAAGACCACAAGAAGCCCAGCTAAGACCCGAAATAATTATTACTAATTACTGAAATGACTTCTTTTTGAAGCATAGTAATATAGATTTTTTTAAGAAAAGATTTTTCATTGACTTAAGAACTTCGTTCCCACTCTTCCATCTCTAGCGAGGGAGGGAATGAAATTGAATTGTTGCCTTCCTTTGTTTCAGGAAAAGCAATTACGCATGTCCGAGATACCTTGTTTACTGCAGAGTCAGGGACCAGAAGAGGCATCCCGAAGGTCATCGTGGTTATAACTGATGGAAGATCACAAGATGATGTGAGCAAAATCTCCAGGGAGATGCAATCAGATGGTAAGTTTTACATAGATAAGCAATAGTGGCTGCCAATAATACCGTTAGCCTTGTTTTCTGAATACACATTTATAGGCTACATCAGCATGACTTAAATGTTTCTAAATCTTTCTTAATATTAACTGGACAATGTGATTTTAAAAAGTTTCCAGGTTACAAATCTATGATGTTGCTGTATTTTCTCCAGTACTTTTGTTACATACAGGATGCCCTATATAAGAAACTCCATCAATTAAGTGTACTACAGGACTTCCCTGGTGAACCAGTGGTTAAGATTCCATGCTTCCACTGCAGGGGGCACGGGTTTGATCCCTGTCATGCTGTGTGGTCAAAAAGGAAAAAAAGGAAAAGAAAAGAAAATTAAGTGCAATACTATGAAAAGGACCAGGGGAGGGAAACTGATCACAGAAACTCCTCAGCCTCAGCCTTCTCATTTGTAAAATGGAGAACACAGAATGTGAAGATTGCATTCTATAAGATCTGTATAAGCAAAGACTAGCTTAATATGTATTTGCCAAGCATTGAACTGTGACCCACCTCAGGCTTCTAAGCCTGTAATATCTCAGTTTCTACTTCTGAAAATGAAACAAAACAAAACAAAACAAAAAAACAAAACTGTTTTTTTGTTTCAATTGCACTTTTTCCCATAAATACTAAAATCATTATTAAAAATATGCAAAAATAAAGATGTTACTCAAATGGTAACTATTTTGTCTCAAACACTGACTCTCTTAAGCTTCTTTAAAGTGGAAACTTTCTTTAGGGGATGATGGGTTAATTATCATAGAGTGAATTATGTGCATGCAGAATTCTGATGAACTATAAAGAATGAATTATCCACCCCCACTGGCCCTCCTAAATAAACATGTTTTAAACATTTGGACGTGTCTTATATTGCATTATTTATTTTTGCTGCAATTTAAAGTCATCAGAAATCTGTTCCCCTTTTACCACAGGCTACAGCATTTTTGCAGTCGGCGTGGCTGATGCAGATTACTCAGAGTTGGTTAGCATTGGCAGTAAGCCCAGCGCCCGGCATGTCTTCTTTGTGGATGACTTTGACGCCTTTAAGAAAATTGAAGATGAGTTGATTACTTTTGTCTGTGAAACCGCGTCAGCAAGTTAGTCCTTTGGAATTTGCACTTACATTGCTTAAAGGCTGAGATATTTATACCAGTTAAATAATGAGTGCCATCCTGATCCGAAGAAAGAAAATTGACTTGGAGAGCTATTTGTTATGCAGACATTAAGTTTTGTGGTTTTGAGCGTATGGGAAGTAAACCTCACCTCTCCCTGGTTCAGGGTTTTAGGTTGATAAAGACTTTCCCTAAAAAGACGAGGGTCTGTATTTAAAAGCAACTCTCTTAAACAGCTATAGCAGATAGTTTTCAAAAAATGTGTTAAGTCTGCTCATCAGGGTAACACATTAGAAGTGGGACTTCTTCCAAGACATGCTATCAAGTGACCACCATCGGTTTTAATGGACCCAGGAGAGGAGAAGGAAGTTGGGACCCTTTGGTTTTAAAAGAAGAAGTGAGAGTGTTTCAATCTTTAGGAATCCACAGAAAGCTGTAGCCACATGTGGTTTGGATTCCCTCCACAACTGACTTCCGTAAAGATTATGTTAGCTTCCTGTTCTCAGGACAAGGAAAGAATATGTTTGGAAAATATCTAAATTAGGGTTTTATCTTGTTTGTTTTGTCTTCCAGCCTGCCCACTGGTGCATAAGGATGACATTGATCTTGCAGGTATGCAGTTTCAAAATTTTTTCCAAATACAAATATACTAAATAACTCCCATTTTGGGTCCAGATTTTTTTATCCTTAATAGCCTAATTTTGAAATTTAAAATCCTAAAGTGCCTATTTATTCTTTTTCTCTATCTCTGTTTTTTTTTCTTTTTCTTTCTTTCTTTTTTTTTTTTTTAAGGATTTAAGATGATGGAAATGTTTGGTTTGGTTGAAAAGGAATTTTCATCGGTGGAAGGGGTTTCTATGGAGCCTGGTACCTTCAATGTGTATCCTTGTTATCAACTTCATAAAGATGCCCTGGTTTCCCAGCCAACCAAGTATGTTTCCATTGCAAGATACTAAAGTCAATTATTGTTTACTATATCTCAATGTGGAAATGATATCAACTAGAAATATGCTGTAATAATTCCAAGCAGGATTTTCCATGATGGATAGAGCAGATGATGTTTAGATTTCTTTAAAAACATTAGACCTACACATAATGCTGGTTGAACTTTCATATTTGTTCATCTCAGAAAAATATAAAGATAGTTAGTACTTACATAGCACTACCACAGACCAGGCATTGTTCTAAATGCTAGTAAGTCACTCAAACCTCCCAATAACTCTATGAAGTAGAGTCATTTACTATCTTGGTTTTATAAATAACAAAACTAAAGCATAAAGAAGCTAAATGACTTGAGTGAGATCACATAGTTTGTTGAAGACCATGCTGGGATTTGCACCTGCAGATTCCAGAATCCACACCCTGAACCATTTTAAGCTAGTGCCATGAATTCAGATGGTTTTTATCCTGGAGAAGTCACAACAGCAACTCCATATAGTTGATGTAAAAATCACATTACTGGGGGGACCTTCAAGATGGCAGAGGAGTAAGACATGGAGATCAACTTCCTCCCCACAAATACATCAGAAATACATCGACATGTGGAACAACTCCTGCAGAACACCTACTGAACGCTGCAGAAGACCTCAGACTTCCCAAAAGGCAAGAAAATCCCCATGTACCTGGGAAGGGCAAAAGAAAAAAACAAACAAACAAAAAAACAGAGACAAAAGAATAAGGATGGGACCTGCCCCTCTGGGAGGGAGCTGTGAAGGAGGAAAAATTTCCACACGCTAGGAAGGCCCTTCACTGTTGGAGACGGGAGGTGGGTGGCGGGGAAGCTTCGGAGCCACAGAGGAGAGCCCGGCAACAGGAGTGCAGGGGGCAAAGCGCAGAGATTCCCACACAGAGGATTGGTGCCGACCAACACTCACCAGCCTGAGAGGCTTGTCTGCTCACCCACCGGGGTGGGAGGGGGCTGGGAGCAGACGCTTGGGCTTCGGTTGGATCCCAGGGAGAGGACTGGGGTTGGCTGCATGAACACAGCCTAAAGGGGGCTAGTGCGCCACAGCTAGCCGGGAGGGCATCTGGGAAAAAGTCTGGACCTGCCGAAGAAGCAAGAGACCATTGTTTCATGGTGTGCGAGGGGAGGGGATTCAGAGCACCGCCTAAATGAGCTCCAGAGAGGGGCACGAGCTGTGGCTATCAGCGCGGACACCAGAGATGGGCATGAAATGCTAAGGCTGCTGCTGCAGCCACCAAGAATCCTGTGTGCAAGCACAGGTCACTATCCATACCTCCCCTCCTGGGAGCCTGTGCAGCCCTCCACTGCTGGTCCCGTGATCCAGGGACAACTTCCCTGGGATAACACACAGCCTGCCTCAGGCTGTTGCAAAGTCATACTGGCCTGTGCCGCCGCAGGCTTGCCCCACATTCCGTACCCCTCCAGACCCTGGCCTGAGTGAGCCAGAGCCCCCTAATCAACTTCTGTTTTACCCATTCCTGTCTGCGTGTGAACAGATGCCCTCAGATGACCTACATGCAGAGGCGGGTCCAAATCCAAAGCTGAACCCCAGGAGCTGTGCAAACAAAGAAGAGAAAGGGAAATCTCTCCAAGCAGCCTCAGGAGCAGCGGATTAAACCCCCACAATCAACTTGATGTACCCTGCATCTCTGGAACACCTGAATAGACAACAAATCATCCCAAAATTGAGGCAGTGGAAGTTGGGAGCAACTGTAGACTTGGAGTTTGCTGTCTGAAGCTGATTTGTTTCTGATTTCTATGTTTATCTTAGTATAGTTTTTAGCACTTGTTATCATTGGTGGATTTGTTTATTGGTTTGGTTGCTCTCTTCTTTTTTTATTATTATTATTTTTTTAAATTTATTATTATTTTTTCTTTCTCTTTTTCTCCCTTTTCTTCTGAGCTTTGTGGCTGACAGGGTCTTGGTGCTCTGGCCTGGTGTCAGGCCTGAGCCTATGAGGTGGGAGAGCCGAGTTCAGGACACTGGACCACCAGAGAGCCCCCGGCCCCACGTAATGTCAATCGGCAAGAGCTCTCCCAGAGATCGCTGTCTTAACACTAAGACCCAGCTCCACTCAATGACCAGCAAGCTTCAGTGCTGGATGCCCCATGCCAATCAACAAGCAAGACAGGAACACAACCCCACACGTTAGCAGAGAGGCTGCTTAAAATCATAGTAAGGTTTTACTATGTGAGTTTTGTTTACCCCAAAACACACCACTGGATGAGGTCCTGCCCACCAGAAAGACAAGATCCAGCCCCACCTACCAGGACACAGGCACCAGTCCTCTCCATCAAGAAGCCTACACAAGCCACTGAACAAACCTTACCCACTGGGGCAGACAACAAATACAATGGGAACTGTGAACCTGTAACCTGAAAAAGGACCCCAAACACAGTAAGTTAAACATAATGAGAAGACAAAGAAATATTCAGCAGATGAAGAAGCAAAGTAAAAACCCACCAGATTAAACAACTGAAGAGGAAATGGACAGTCTACCTGAAAAAGAATTCAGAATGATAGTGAAGATGATCCAAAATCTTGGAAATAAAAGGGAGAAAATAGATGAAACATTTAACAAGGACCTAGAAGAACTAAAAGAGAAAACAAACAGTGATGAACAATACAAAAAATGAAATTAAAAATTCTCTAGAAGGAATCTATAGGAGAATAACTGAAGCAGAAGAACAGATAAGTGACCTGGAAGGTAAAATAGTGGAAATAACTACCACAGAGCAGAATAAAGAAAAAAGAAATGAAACGAATTGAGGACAGTCTCGGAGACCTCTGAGACAACATTAAACGCACCAACATTCGAATTATAGGAGTCCCAGAAGAAGAAGAGAAAAAGAAAGGGACTGAGAATATATTTGAAGAGATTATAGTTGAAAACTTCCCTAATATGGGAAAGGAAATAGTCAATCAAGTCCAGGAAGCACAGAGAGTCCCATACAGGAAAAAGCCAAGGAGAAACATGCCAAGACACATATTAATCAAACTATCAAAAATTAAATACAAAGAAAAAATATTAAAAGCATCAAGGGAAAAACAACAAGTAACACACAAGGGAATCCCCATAAGGTTAACAGCTGACCTTTCAGCAGAAACTCTGCAAGCCAGAAGGGAGTGGCAGGACATATTTAAAGTGATGAAAGGGAAAAACCTACAACCAAGATGACTCTACCCAGCAGGGATCTCATTCAGATTTCATGGACAAATTAAAACCTTTACAGACAAGCAAAAGCTAAGAGAATCCAGCACCACCAAACCAGCTTTATAACAAATGCTAAAGGGACTTCTCTAGGCAGGAAACACAAGAGAAGGAAGAGACCTACAATAACAAACCCAAAACAATTAAGAAAATGGTAATAGGAACATACATATTGATAATTACCCTAAACATAAATGGATTAAATGCTCCAACCAAAAGATATAGACTGGCTGAATGGATACAAAAACAATACCTATATATATGCTGTCTACAAGAGACCCACTTCCAACCTAGGGACACATACAGACTGAAAGTGAAGGGACGGAAAAAGATATTCCATGCAAATGGAAATCAAAAGAAAGCTGGAGTAGCAATTCTTATATCAGACAAAATAGACTTTAAAATAAAGACTGTTACAAGAGACAAAGAAGGACAATACATAATGATCAAGGGATCAATCCAAGAAGAAGATATAACAATTGTAAATATTTATGCATCCAACCCAGGAACCCCTCAATACATAAGGCAAAGGCTAACAGCCATAGAAGGGGAAATTGACAGAAATGCAATAATACTAGAGGACTTAAACACCTCACTTTCACCAATGGACAGATCATCTAAAATGAAAATAAATAAGGAAACAGAAGCATTAAATGATACATAAAGCAAAATGGACTTAACTGATATTTATAGGACATTCCATCCCAAACCAACAGAATACACTTTCTTCTCAAGTGCCATGGAACATTCTCCATGATACATCATATCTTGGCTCACAAATCAAGCCTTGGTAAATTTAAGAAAATTGAAATTGTATCAAGTATCTTTTCCAACAACGCTATAAGACTAGATATCAATGACAGGAAAAAAAATGTAAAAAATACAAACACATGGAGGCTAATCAATAGGCTACTAAATAACCAAGAGATTGCTGAAGAAATCAAAGAGGAAATCAAAAAATACCTAGACAAATGAAAATGAAAACACAATGAACCAAAACCTATGGGATGCAGCAAAAACAGTTCTAAGAAGGAAGTTTATAGCAATACAATCCTACCTCAAGTAACAAGAAACATCTCAAACAACCTAAACTTACATGTAAAGAGATTAGAGAAAGGAGAACAAAAACCCCCCAAAGTTAGCAGAAGTAAAGAAATCATAAAGATCAGGTTAGGAATAAATGAAAAAGAAATAAAGGAAATGATAGCAAAGATCAATAAAATTAAAGCTGGTTCTTTGAGAAGATAAAAAAAAATTGATAAACCATTAGCCAGACTCATCAAGAAAAAAAAGGAGAAGACTCAAATCAACAGAATTAGAAATGGAAAAGGAGAAGAAACAACTGACATTGCAGAAATACAGAGGATCATGAGAGATTACTACAAGCAACTATATGCCAATAAAATGGACAACCTGGAAGAAATGGACAAATTCTTAGAAAAGCACAACCTTCCGAGACTGAACTAGGAAGAAACAGAAAACATGAACAGACCAATCACAAGCACTGAAATTGAAACTGTGATTAAAAGTCTTCCAACAAACAAAAGCCCAGAACAAGATGGCTTCACAGGCAAATTCTATCAAACATTTACAAAAGACCTAACACTTATCCTTCTCAAATTCTTCCAAATATATAGCAGAGGGAGGAACACTCCCAAACACATTCTACGAGGCCACCATCACCCTGGTACCAAAACCAGACAAAGATTTCACAAAAAAAACTACAGGCCAATATCACTGATGAACACAGATGCAAAAATCCTCAACAAAATATTGGCAAACAGAATCCAACAGCACATTAAAAGGATCATACACCATGATCAAGTGCAGTTTATCCCAGGAATGCAAGGGTTCTTCGGTATATGCAAATCAATCAATGTGATACACCATATTAAAAAACTGAAGGATAAAAACCATATGATAATCTCAATATATACAGAAAAAGCTTTTGACCAAATTCAACACCCATTTAGGATAAAAACTCTCCAGAAAGTAGGCATAGAGAGAACCTACCTCAATATAATAAAGGCCATATATGACAAACCCACAGCTAACATCATTCTCAATGGTGAAAAACTGAAACCATTTCCTCTAAGATTAGGAACAAGACAAGGTTGCCCACTCTTACAACATAGTTATGGAAGTTTTAACCAAAGCAATCAGAGACGAAAAAGAAATAAAAGGAATCCAAATCAGAAAAGAAGAAGTAAAACTGTCACTGTTTGCAGATGACATGCTACTATACATAGAGTATCCTAAAGATGCCACCAGCAAACTACTAGAGCTAGTCAATGAATTTGATAGAGTAGCAGAATACAAAATTAATGCACAGAAATCTTTTGCATTCTTATACACTAATGATGAAAAATCTGAAAGAGAAATTAAGGAAACACTCCCATTTACCACTGCAACAAAAAGAATAAAATACTTAGGAATAAATCTACCTAAGGAGACAAAAACCTGTATGCAGAAAACTATAAGACAGTGATTAAAGAAATTAAAGATGATACAAACAGATGGAGAGATATACCATGTCCTTGGATTGGAAGAATCAACATTGTGAAAATAACTATACTACCCACAGCTATCTACAGATTCAATGCAATCCCTATCAAACTACCAATGGCATTTTTCACAGAACTAGAACAAAAAATTTCAAAATTTGTATGCAAACACAAAAGACCCCAAATAGCCAAAGCAATCTTGAGAAAGAAAAACAGAGCTGGAGGAATCAGGTGACCTGACTTCAGAATGTACTACAAAGCTACAGTAGTCAAGACAGTATGGTACTGGGTAAAAACAGAAATATAGATCAATGGAATCTTATAGAAAGCCCAGAGATAAGCCCACACACATATGGTTACCTTATCTTTGATAAAGGAGACAAGAATATACAATGGAGAAAAGACAGCCTCTTCAGTAAGTGGTGCTCAGAAAACTGGACAGCTATATGTAAAACAATGAAGTTAGAAGACTCCCTAACACCATACACAAAAATAAACTCACAGTGGATTATAGACCTAAATATAAGGCCAAATACTATAAAACTCTTAGAGGAAAACATAGGCAGAACACTCTATGATGTAAATCACAGCACGATCCTTTTTGACCCACCTCCTAGAGAAATGGAAATAAAAACAAAAATAAACAAATGGGACCTAATGAAACTTAAAAGCTTTTGCACAGCAAAGGAAACCATAAACAAGACAAAAAGACAACCCTCAGAATGGGAGAAAATATTTGCAAATGAATCATCAGACAAAGGATTAATCTCCAAAATTTACAAGCAGCTGAATATCAAAAAAACAACCCAATCGAAAAATGGGCAGAAGACCTAAATAGACATTTCTCAAAGAAGATATACAGATTGCCAACAAACACATGAAAGGATCCTCAACATCACTAATCATTAGAGAAATCCAAAGCAAAACTACAATGTGGTATTACCTGACACCAGTCAGAATGGCCATCATCAAAAACTCTACAAACAATAAATGCTGGAGAGGGTTTGGAGAAAAGGGAACCCTCTTGCACTGTTGGTGGGAATGTAAATTGATACAGCCACTATGGAGAGCAGTATGGAGGTTCCTTAAAAAACTAAAAATAGAACTACCATACAACCCAGCAATCCCACTACTGGGCATATACCCTGAGAAAACCATAATTCAAAAAGAGTCATGTACCACAATATTCATTGTGACACTATTTACAATAGCCAAGTGATGGAAGCAACCTAAGTGTCCATGGACAGATGAATGGATAAAGAAGATGTGGCACATACGTACAATGGAATATTACTCTGCCATAAAAAGAAACGAAATTGAGTTATTTGTAATGAAGTGGATGGACCTAGAGTCTGTCATACAGAGTGAGGTTAGAAACAGAAAAACAAATACCATATGCTAACACATATATATGGAATCTAAAGAAAAAAAAAAAGAAGTTCTGATGAACCTAAGGGCAGGACAGGAGTAAAGACGCAGAGGTAGAGAATGGACTTGAGGACACGGGGAGGGGGAAGTGTAAGCTTCGACGAAGTGAGAGAGTAGCATTGACATATATAGACTACGAAATGTTAAATAGATAGCTAGTGAGAAGCAGCTCCATAACACAGGGAGATCAGCTCGGTGCTTTGTGACCACCTAGAGAGGTGGGATAGGGAGGGTGGGATGGAGACTCAAGAGGGAGGGGCTATGGTGATATATGTATACATATAGCTGACTTGCTTTGTTATACAGCAGAAATTAATGCAACATTGTAAAGCAATTATGTTCCAATTAAGGTTTTAAAAAAATTACATTATCTAGTTATTCTACAGTCTATGATGCACCTAGGGATTCCTGGCGCTATTTCAGCAGTTCTGAAAATTCCAGAGGTACTTGAAATTACAAATTAGGAGTTCCTGATTTAAGGGGTCATCTCTCAAGATGTCACCTGCTACTTTACATTCCAAATATTCATTTGTTTTTGTCTCAAAATGCCTTCAGTATTTTAATGTGAAAGTTTTCTGTGTCCACATTTTGATATAGTGTGCACATATGCATGAAAATGTGGGGGAGATCATTTTCGAGTATTAAATTAATCTGTCCAATTTGTAAACAAGTTGCTTTTCTACCTCCTTCCAAAATACTGTTTATTGAATTCAAGCTAATTACAGTACTATCTGTAGTTTTAGATAAATCCAACATCTGACGTTACCTTTCGAAAGTTTTTTTTTACAATGTCTAGTGATGAATATTAAAATGGATATTTGGAAATCATTCCTGGAGGCCTAGACAAAAATGAGAATTGCCAGAAGGAAAAGTCTTCTACCACTCCACTGAAATTGTTCATCCGGCCAGCAATGCCCTCACCCCCCACCTTGCTAAATCCATTCATCTGTTCCCAGCCTTTATCTCACTCGACCTGTCACCAGCATTTTATACAGTTGATCATATCTTCCTCCTGGATTCACTCTCCTCCTTTGGCCTCTGGGACACACACTGCCTCTAGTTTCTGTCTACATTACAGGCTGTTCCTTTTCAGTGCTGGCTCTTCTTTTCTCCTCCACCTCTTTATGTTGGAGGGACCAGGACTTGCTC
Organism: Mesoplodon mirus; assembly: GCF_964341445.2. Classification (NCBI taxonomy): domain Eukaryota; kingdom Metazoa; phylum Chordata; class Mammalia; order Artiodactyla; family Ziphiidae; genus Mesoplodon; species Mesoplodon mirus. The sequence goes on along the minus strand of NC_138992.1, from coordinate 18,311,981 downwards.
AAGACCTCCTTGTTTTCTCTGTCTGTCCCTTCTTCCTAGTGATCTTTTCAGTATCGTTGTGTTGAACCCCATCTATATGCCAAGGACTCCTAAATTTTATACTTCCAGTCCAGATCTACTTCCCCAAATTTAGACCTACATATTTAATTGATTACTAGATATCTCTACTTGGATGTCTCATAGGCATTCCATACTTTATAGGTTCAATACCACATCCCTGATCCTACCTCCAGAACCGGCTTCCCCTATGACCTTTTTCATCTTAATGATAACTAACTACATTTAACAAGTTTCTTAGGCAGAGAAGCTGGACTCCTCTGTTTCTTTTATGCCCCACATCAATCCACCAAGGAATCCTAATTGTTTGTTCCTTCTCACTACCTCTATTCTCATCACCCTGATATGAGGTACCATCATCTCTTCCCTACATCATTACAGCAGCCTCCTAACTGGTCTTCCTGCTGCTACCCTTGCCTTCTTGGAGTCTGTTCTCCAAATAGCTGTCAGAATGATTTTTTGTTGTTGTTGTATAAACCAGATCATGTCACTCCAGAATCTGCCAGTGATTCCTCATTCCCCTTGGCATAAAAGTCAAAGCTTTTGAATGGCCAAAGAGCCCTACATTATCTGGGTAGCTATTACCTCTTTGACTTTATCTCTTGTTTATTTTAGTCCGTTCTCAAAATATACCAGGCACACCCCACTTCAGTATCTTTGCACTGGCTGGATGTCTTCATCTCCTATGAGTTTTTCTTCAAGTGTGACCTTCTCAGTGAACCTTTGCTCAAATGCAGTCTTCTCAATGAACCATCTAAGTGAAGCCAATGCTGATGACTTTAATTAAAATGGCAAAATAATGCATTCTAGCATTCCCAATCCCCGTTATGCTGCTTTTTGTAGTTGTTTTTGATGGCACTTATTACCTTCTAATAAACTGTATAATTCACCCTGCTCAAATTCAAGTGCTCATACAAAGGTTCCTTGCCAATTTGATTCACTGATGTATCTTAATGCGTATTACTATGTCTGGTACATCGTAGGCACTCAACAAATATTGAATGAATGAATACATACATATTTAATGTATGCACATCAAACTTTCACTTTTAAATTTAAGCTAAATTCTGACCTATTCACCAATTTGTCAATTTGATTAATAAATATTATGGGTCTCCTATATATCTAAAAGCCTATATCTTTTGCTTGAGGGAAAAATTTTAAAGTATGTAAGTGATCCACTTAACTGTTAGAGAGGTAAGATGGTGTAGCAGGTTGGGTTCCCCAGGAAGCAGAACCAAGGTGGAGATTAGTGTGGGGGAAGTCGATGAGGCTGTGCTCTTCTGGAAGGGAACAGAAGGAAGTAGGATAGGGCAAAGGAGAGAAGTCAAGCTATGAAGCAGTTTCAGTAAAAGCTTCAGTTGACCCACACACAGGAGTTCTTAGAATGGAGTTATCTCCTTTGGAATGAGAGGCTCTGGTCCTTATATCCCCTCAAAGACTAGTCATTGAAAAGAGGCACCATAATAAAGTTGGCATGACCTTGGGAGAGGCACCCCTCATCTGCTGAGGCCATTCCTGAGGGAACTGGTATCTGAGAGCTGTCTGCAGACATCACTCCCAGAAGCAGGATTAGTTGATTCTCAGTTCTTAAAGGTGGATTTAGATGGTGCATCAGAGCACGTAGCACAGACAGGAATGCAACGAACTGCAACATGTGGTAGAAAGTGACAGTGTCTTAAGTTTTATAAAAGGACTGTAGATAAACATTTATAATACTAAAACTTGAAACTACTTAAATGTTTAATAAGAAGTGACTGGTCAGATAAATTATGGAATAGCCAAACAAGGGAAGGTTGTGCAGATATTAAATATCATGCCCTTAAAAATATTTAGGGAAATGTGAAATATGTAGTAAATGGTGCTAAGAAAAGAAAGGGGCAAAATTATTTAAATTGGACAAATACTTACAGACATTCTTTAAAGGCTGGAGGGAAATGCACAGCACCAAAAGAGTGCTCACTTCTGAATGGGGTAATGGTGATCTGTTTTTTCTTCTTTTCTGTTTTTTCACATCTTGTATAATGAAAGTGTATTTGCTTTTATAATCATATAGATAACTTCTTAAAGAGGGATACAATAAAATATACTATTTTCTTTCTATTTTCAGATATTTACATCCAGACGGATTGCCCTCTGACTATACAGTCAGTTTTCTATTCCGGATTCTTCCTGATACTCCAGAGGAGCCATTTGCTCTTTGGGAGATTTTAAATAAAAATTCTGACCCATTGGTTGGAGTCATTTTAGATAGTAAGTATATTTATTTATAAAATATTTGCACACACATGTATGAGTAATGTATGTGGCATGTCATCTTGCCTGGTTTGTGTGTATTGTAGAGTAACTCACTTATTTTAAGCTATTTGTAAATACTAATAATGAACTATATGATAGTTGATTCATTCATTCATCTACTCATTCTTTCAATAAATATTCATCGAGGTCCTACTATTTGCCAACACCAGGCTCTGGGATTCAGTAGTGAGCAAGGTGGAGAAAGGCAGTTCCTGAGACATGCCGACTGCAGGAACAGCATGCAACTTGATGCAGAGGAGGATCAGTGTGAGGGGTGGGATCAGAAGTCATTTTTCCTATATGGATATGACAAGTGTAAGATGCCTCTTTTGGGTTCCTGGGCCCAATTCCAACATGTGTGTTGGGTGTAGGGGGTGGAGGAGAGGCTCCCACACAACACCAAGCAATTCTTGGACACCAGCAGAGTATCTGAGAATTCAACTCCAATCTGACACTATTTACCAGAGGTAGCATCAGATTCCACAGGTTGAGGGCTTGTTCCTATAAGACTGTCCTCCTCCCCCTCCATTTCAACCACCAGTGGCAAGCTCAGGCTGCTATCAGCTACGCACTGGAGGTTCCAATAACCCACTCCAGCTCAGGATGTCAACTGAAAGTCCAGATTTTTACCTGTACTTGTGACCCACAGTCTATAAATCAGAGGTTCCCACAACTTCCTCCTCGGGTTCAATTATTTTGCTAGAGTGGCTCAAGGAACTCAGAGAAGCATTTTACATACTAGATTACCAGTCTATTATGAAAGGATATAACTCAGGAGCAAGGCATGGGGAAGAGGAGGGTTTCTTCCATGCCCTCTCCACCTGCACCACTCTCCCGGCACCTCCATATGTTTACCAACCTGGAAATTCTCTGAACCCCATCCTTTTGGGTTTTTATGGATGCTTCATTACATAGGAATGATTGATTAACTCACTGGCCATTGGCAATTGAACTCAGTCTCCACCCCCTCTCCCCTCCCTAGAAGTTGGAGGGGGTAGGGGGACTGAAAGTTCTAACCCTCTAGTCACATGACTGATTCTCCAGGCAACCAGCCCTTATCCTTAGGTTACCTAAGGGCTTTCCAAAAGCCACTGTATTAACATAACAAAAGGCACATTTTTTTGTTCTTACCACAGGAAATTCCAAGGGTTTTAGGAGCTTCCAGACAGGAACCCTAGACAAAGACCAAGTATATATGACGAATATATTTTGGTCATCTGAATAACAAATATATTTTTCTTTTAAGTCACAATGTTGCAATGCCTCTTTCATATCCTAGAAAAAAATGTCAGATTGGCAGCAGTATATTTTGGGAAGAATTCTGGGGTGGAGATATAAAATTGAAAGTTGCATATGTGAGATCATCTAGAGAGTCAGTCCAGAAAGAAAAGAGAATAGTTGTGAATGAGAAATTCCATTGTTTGGAGATTGGAAAGTTGAGGAGGAAACAATAAACGAAAGTTCTTAACCTTTACTCTGGGATGTCACAAATGATTATCACTTAAGAGAATTATCAAGTTTTTGGTTAATGTCCCTGGGTTTTCTACATATATTTTTAGTTTAAGATCCCAGTCAATCTGGGAGTGAAAATTTGGTGGTTATTGTTAGGTATTAACTCAAACATTTGGATAAGAAAAGTATTTTAAGCTATTTCCAACTAGTATTTGTTAAAGGATATTTCAGTACATGGAAATAAATCAACAACTAAACATTGTGAAAGCATTTTGTATTGATTTTCAAACTAAGGGAAAGCTGTAGATTAAAAAGGTGTAAATTGCTAACTCTATATCCAACCAGGACTCTAAAACAAAGATGTCTCTTGGAATGATTAATACTTACTTGCTCCTTTAGAAAGCAAAATGAAAAATTTAATTGTAACCAGGGAATGAATTAGTGAGAAAAATGTTCCTCTCTTTTTGTAATAAAATATTCCTTGTAACATGAAGTACTCAAGAGTAGGAAGGTTTTTTTTTTACTTGTTTGTTTGTTCATAATAAAACACACACTGAAATATCACTATTTTGGGGCAGTGTAAGTTACATGTCCTGGGAAAACTGGTTGCTTCAGTGGTTAAATAAAGCAAAGAGCCTGGTTTTTATTTCTTAAGATTTTGTTACCGAATTAAGTTGTATGAACCCTGCTCGGGGCCTAGCCTGGCCCATGCTCTCTGCCTTGGAGGGGGAGGGTTCTTTTTCCTTTCTGATTTGAGTAGGTGAATAGCAAAACCAAAGCCGAGATTGACACAACACAAGCTTTATTCAGTGGCTAAAGAAAGGAGAAATGGGAACTAAGTTCACAGATCAACTTCTCACCCACCTGAGGAAAGAGATTTAATTTTTTTTTAAACATCTTTATTGGAGTATAATTGCTTTACAATGGTGTGTCAGTTTCTGCTTTAAAACAAATTGAATCAGTTATACGTATACATATGTCCACATATCTCTTCCCTCTTGCATCTCCCTCCCTCCCACCCTCCCTATCCCACCCCTCTAGGTGGTCACAAAGCACCGAGCTGATCTCCCTGTGCTATGAGGCTGCTTCCCACTAGCTATCTATTTTACATTTGGTAGTGTATATATTTCCATGTCACTCTCTCACTTCATACCAGCTTACCCTTCCCCCTCCCCGTGTCCTCAGGTCCATTCTCTACGTCTGCGTCTTTATTCCTGTCCTGCCCTTAGGTTCTTCAGAACCACTTTTTTTTTTTTTTTAGATTCCATATATATGTGTTAGCATACGGTATTTGTTTTTCTCTTTCTGACTTACTTCATTCTGTATGACAGACTCTAGGTCCATCCACCTCACTACAAATAACTCAATTTCGTTTCTTTTTATGGCAGAGCAATATTCCATTGTATATATGTGCCACATCTTCTCTATCCATTCATCTGTCGATGGACAGTTAGGTTGCTTCCATGTCCTGGCTATTGTAAATAGTGCTGCAATGAACATTGTGGTACATGACTCTTTTTGAATTATGGTTTTCTCAGGGTATATGCCCAGTAAGTGGGATTGTTGGGTCATATAGTAGTTCTATTTTTAGTTTTTTAAGGAACCTCCATACTGTTCTCCATAGTGGCTGTATCAATTTACCTTCCCACCAACAGTGCAGGAGGGTTCCGTTTTCTCCATACCCTCTCCAGTATTTATTGTTTGTAGATTTTTTGATGAAGGTCATTCTGATTGGTGTGAGGTGATCTAATTTTAAAGAAAGACAAAGAGAGGAGGAGTGAGGCTGATGATGGGGAAGCATATGCATTAGTCTACCAGGGAAGGGGCAGGGCTTTTCCCAAGGGACTGGGGTGCCACCTCCTTTTTCTCCTTTTTTGGTCCTTAATGGCTGCCAGTAAGTAGGTGTAGGTAACATGCTAAAGTAGTAAATCACCGTATAATGGGACTCAAGGTCTGTTGGAGGTCAGATTCATCATCATCTTGGTCCCAGCAGGTTCCATCTGTTTTTTTTGTGTGTTTTTTTTTTTTTTGTACCTTCCTTTCTTACCTCTGGACCTTTTAACTTACAAATTTATGTTCACTCCTGCTAAAGGTGGGGGATTGGCAGCTTTTGAGCACGGGCATTCCTTCCAAAGGTGCGGGTTAGACGGTTGATGGGTTTTGAGCAAAGATCTGGAGCAGCTCTGGCAACAATTTGATTAACTTCATTTTTCCTTTTTGTCTGCCTCTACTTCCAACTTCAGACAACCATCTCCCAAAAGGATAGTGGGAATGGGAGTATAGGCAAGGAACTACCGAGGAACAATATATGTCAGGGTCCTTGCCTCATCATCATCACTACATGGTTAAGTTAGTTAATCTGGCCAATTGAAAGCCTGGGGCAACCCAAGGACTATAGGTCATTTCCTTACCTACTCGTCACTTTGTCCTAAACACAGCCTGAAAACAAAGGTTACATTATTTTGAGTTGACTTTTTAAAAAATTACCCATTTTAATACTTTCTCAAATGTTTTTAATTTCCTTTCTTTGATTAGATGGTGGAAAAACCCTAACATATTTCAACCATGACTACAGTGGGGATTTTCAAACTGTTACTTTTGAAGGACCTGAAATTAGGAAAATTTTCTATGGAAGCTTTCACAAGGTGAGTAATGCCTTGTATACATATATTCTTTATTCTATTTGCTGTGGGCAAAGCAACGGAAGATAGTAAAACAAAAAATCCGTAGAGCTTTGGATCTCATACTTCATCTGAAGTAAGAATTACCTGTGGGGCTTGTAAACAATGCCCAGACATTCTGATTTGGTAGTTCTGGGATGGGACCCTAAAATGTACATTTTTATCCAGTACCGCAGGGGATATTGATAGTGTCGGAAGGAAGATATTTTCCTCTATCCTTCTAGGTTCCTCTAGCTAACCTAAGAATTAAATTGACATGAGACAGATTAACAGGAAAAACTCAAACAAAAGTTTAATAACATGTATACATGGGAGAGACCCAGGAAAAACTGAGTATCTCACCAAAATACCCAAAAGCTTCACCTTAAGTACCATCTTCAGCTAAAGACAAAAGAGGATTTTGCGGATGGTAGTTTGGGACTTCAAAGGGAAGGAAGGTAATTCACATGGAGATGGAAAAGCAAATGTTTGGTAAATAAATATTTGCTGGGCCTGCAGAGACAATGGGACACAGATTTTCCCCCACCATACCTAGCCTATATTCTTTGCAGATATCTCTGGTGATAGCTCTGTTCTGGGAACAGGACTTCTGTCTAAACCCTTTTAGGCAGTTAGAAGGAAGCTCAAAGTTTCTTCCTGAGTCTTTTGGGCCTTAATTGTTTTCAGCTTGAAACAATCAGCATACCAAAGAGACATTTTGGGATGGCAAATTTTGGTGCCCTACCACAGAAGTGGTCCAGGTTCTTACTTTAAGGAACCATGTAGTAGAGGGTACTGTATTATTTAGCAGAGAGTTGTTAGTTCACTACATTATGTATGATGTAGGAAGGATTGCTGGTCTACCTGGCCACCAATATAGATAAATACCAGCAGCCAAATCATGTTGAAATATGTAGACAGATTGCACTGAGACATATATATATATATATATATATATATATATATATATATATATATATATATATATATATATATATATATATATATATATATATATATATATATATATATATATATACACACAGACAACCCATCACTGCCGTTATATAAGTTACCCGGAGGAAGCTGGTAAAACCTGACTTTAGTTGTTCTTATTTTAACCTGGCACTTGTGATAGAACTCTGTTCATTCACATTTCACACCTCTGAAACACTTTTGTTTCGGTGATCACTGGAGTAGACATGCTTCCTTCCAAACTTTACTGTTTCCTTTGTGTTTAGTGAATAAGCCCGCTGATCTCTGGGCTGTTAAGGAATGCAACACCAAGAGTGCCGGAGAGCAGAGAATTTACTAAGTGTTACTGCAAAAACTTTGCCTTTTAACCATGCCCTTCTTGTACTGTCAGAGGGAGGGAAGGGATGTTGCAAAGCAGTCTTCATCTTGGCTTCTGTCTCCTGATGTAGAATGTGGTCAGATCTATCTAATCTACACAACTTTGCTACTTTCTGGGGTTTTGAATCCCATAACTGTATAAGAACAATTGCATAACAAAATTCTGACTCTTTTTTGCATAAGAAAAGTTGCATAAAAATGGGTTTTTTTTTTCTCGTTTAATCGGACTGTGCAACCAGAAGTACAAGGTATCTTAAAAACACATGAGACGCAGATGATTTATTAGTTCATGGTTCAAAATAGTCCCATTAGCATTTCTTTGGAATTATTGTCATTTATTTACCAACTCCCTCTAGACATGATTCTTTTCTTGGTTAGGCAGAGTCAGTCACAAAGTAGCCAAGAAATATTACAGGGGAAATGAAAAGCATGTGAGATTTCATTCGTGTTTAAAAAAAAAACAACATAGAGATGGTACCTGAATGTGGAACAATCATGGAAATGGTAAAAGTAGAACCTTTTTCCTTAAGCAAAACACATAGTGACAGAATTCCTTCTTTTCTCTTCCATACTTTTTGGTGAGGAGTCATGAAATTATGTAAATTTGGTTGATATTTTCTCCTGCTTCTTACCTTCTAAAATATCTTTACTTTTATCAGCTACATGTTATTGTCAGCAAGACTTTGGCCAAAGTGGTTATTGACTGCAAGCAAGTGGGTGAGAAGGCAATAAATGCATCATCTAATATCACATTAGATGGTGTCGAAGTCCTAGGGAGAATGGTTAGATCAAGAGGACCAAATGGAAACTCTGCACCAGTAAGTGGATAAATAAGTGAATCTGTGTTATTGTTAAAGAAAAAAATCCTCTTGAAATATAATTATCTATCTTCCAGGGGAAAAATTTGGTAAAGGGATGGATGGAGGGAGGGCTGGATGAATGATAGGTTGATGAATGGATAAACAAGTAGATAATGGCCTCTTCAAATGAATTAAAACATGAACGTTCAAAGCTCTTGCAATATGCTTCTGCTATATTATAAGGAGAATGCTCCAAGAATTAGACTAGTTTGTTTTCTAAATGGATTTTAAAATTCAAATAGTAAAATATTCATATTTTAAAATTCAAATAAAATATTGTGGCATAAATGGTTTGTTAGTGAGAATCAAAACTGTAAATGAACCTCATTTATATAAGCAGATACAAATCCGAATAAAATATGTTATTATTATACACAGTAAGTTGACTTAAGTCTCTCATTTGAGTTAGACTTGGGCATTTTAAAACTAGATTCTGGCTATTGCTAATGTAAAATTAACCCTTTAATTGTTAATAGTTATTTAAATAACAAATCATTCTAAGATATATTTTTCATCATATAACATGGGGTTTCAGACCAGGAGACTTCAAATTGACAAAGAAATCACATTCCCTTCAGTCACTACCTGCAAAAAAGAGCAGTGTACACAAGCTTTTGTTTTAACACCACACATTCACAGCTAATTAGCAACATTCCCTAATTTGAGTCATTCTATAATTAGAACCAATTAGCCTGGAGGGAATTTTATTCTCGTAAGCAATTCCAAATATTCAAATCTACACTTCTCTTCTGTGTAGCAGAATAATCAGGTTAATTATGACTCACTCTTATTGTCTTATGCTTTCAGAGATCTGTAGAACTAGCCAGCTATATGGAATTTTAGAAAGACCTGGTGGTTCTCAAAGTGTTTTTAAGCTGAAATCACTTAGTACAAATGAAATCTTCTAGTATATCAAATAAATGAGTATGATTAAAACACACCCATGTTGATTGAATGGGAGAGGGGACATGGGGTAGCAGGTGCTGCCATCCTCCAGTGTTCCCTAAGGGTGCTTTGAGGAACACAGTTCTAACTCCTCTGCTCTAGTATAACCCCTTCACTTTACATACCAGGAAACAGTCCCAGAGTGGTGAGGGAATTTACTTTGGGACAGTTTGCTGTTTCATGGCATTTCTCTTTGTGGTAACAATAGAAATGAAATCCTTGTGTACAATCAGGGTATATTGATGCTTTCAAATCTTCATAGATGTGTGCTAATTAGTTTAACACTTAGCTTTGAAGTATCTTTAAAAGTACTTTTGTTTCTACTTTGCTTTGGAGAACTATGGATTAGATGTTTGAAAAGGGGGAATATAACAGCTATGGAAGGCTCTTTTGTTTTCAGTGGTGGTAAGAGACTTTTAAGAATGTTTACATGATATTGAGGAGTTATCTCCTCTTAATTTGTGGTATTCCATGTGGATTAAGAAAAATTTCACCTTCTGCTTCATGGAAGATACTTTTATGATAGCACACTTCAGAATTTACAAGGCTCTAGAATTGGCAAACTATGGATAACTTGTATGGATAAATGGATGTATATAGATGGATGCTTAGAAGGATGAATGAATAGACTCTAATTTAAGAAAGAGAAACAGTTCCAGGTGGATGAGATTATGGCCCATATCATTTAGTACTATCATTATTTTTTTAGTTTAGACATAATGCATATAAAATCCCTGACACTTAGTAGCCATTCAATGAAGAGCAGCTATTTTTATTGAAGAATGTCAACCATATCTTTTCCATCTCACCTTTTCTAAACCTCTAGGACTTGCTTAACCCTTGATTATTTGTAGTCATATATTATTTTCTTGCTCCTTCATATAACTGCATTTCACTTCTCTAGCCAGAATATAAACCCCTCAAAACAGAAACCATGTCTTGGTCTTCATTTGCAATGACCCACGTCTACCCTACATCACAGTATCTAATAAATTCATATGAACAGAGTACTTTCTCAAGAAACACTTGATAGGAATTAAATAGTAAGTCATCTATTTGAATTGTATCATGTCTTTTCTTAAAATGTTTTGCATGTATTGTATTCCATGTGTGGTACTGACAACAGTCCACTAATATATATCATACCATCTCCTAATTATAATTCATACTTTACAACTACAGTTTTATAATTACAGTTACAAATTAATTGTATTTCAAATTACACTCTACGTAGTAATTTTCCTCCAATTGTGTGACCAATTAAATATTAAAGAATTTATTTCTGAAAGCAAAAATGACTGTAGGTGTCAGGCCTGCTGGTGATATATCTTTACTTTTAACCATGACAGAAAATCAATTAAACAGAGCACCCTCTGTGGTAACTTCCACCCAGTAGGAGACAAAGGGGAATTTATAGAAGTCAATCATTAAAGAGTTCTTTGTAAGCCTAGTAGGAAAAAAGTTGTAGCTTTTGCTAGAATCTAGAAGTCTACAAAGGATTACTAAATAGATTTTTAGTCTACCCACTTATTGAGGAATTTGATTATGTTGAAATGGATAATATTAGAGTAGATCTCAAGAATGTGATTGAAAACTCACTTGCTTTTTTGGTTTATTACTTAACTGTTTCAGGGCAAAGCAAGAGAGAAGCTTCAGTCTTCAGTTCTCAATTTAGAAATCATACATTGCTAATATAATCTTGGTATACATATGCAAAAGGCAATGTGTAATGTACAAGTTTTGGGTCATTCCAGGAGGGGTAATTATCATCTAAGAGGGATGAGTAGTTTATAGGTAAGCATTCCCTGGCAAATTCAGCAATGATTCAAAAACTCTCAAGTGATGGAAGAACTCTAAATTATCTTTCTTTAAAGACTACAGGTTTTTTAAACCAAAGTTGAGTGGAGGAGAGATTAATGGATTTAGGGATATAGTAACCACTGTATTGAAATTACTCATATTCATAACAAAAACAACTTGCGTTCAGCAATGCAAGATTTTACATGCAGCAAGAGTCCCTAGTGGGACTAAACTAATAGGCAGGCTTAATTTAGCCGTCAAAACACACATGGGAAGAAACTTAACAACTGCTTCTCCTTTCCAATCTTCTTTCTCCTGAGAAGTTTCTTCTACCTTTTCTGATACCTAATGAAATTATCATACTGCCAATCAGAGATGATTCAAGAAAAAATTTGGGCTTCTGGCATTGATTATGTTTGTTAGTGTCTTTTTCCCACCTTTTCAAATCTAACACTTATTTAATTATACAACTGACATTTATTTAGCCCTCTGATGTGTAAATAAAGACAAATACAAATTATGTTATGGAGTTTTTAGTAATTTTATTTAGAGTTAAAGCTTTTATTTAGGAATCAATAGTAGACTAGTAAATGATCCTCTAGAAACAAGTTTTTTTAAATTGCAAGGGCATGGTTGTGTTTTCACTGGATTGCATCTTTTACTCCTTAAAATGGTGATAGTGACTAACATTTATTGCCTGCAATGGACTAGGCAGTGTGAACATTTCTGATATTATCTAGTTTAATCCTCCAATAACCCTAGGAAGAGATACTTATTATTATCCCCATTTTATAGATGCAGAAACTGAGACTTGAATAAGTTAGGGAGGAATCCCCTTTCAAAAGTGAGGAAAGTGAGATATGAGATTGTATCTGAGTTGCATGTGGTTACCCAATTCCCATTCTGAGCTCTCTTCCCTTGGGTCAGACTGATTATGATAGAACTTAAGGCAGAGGAGGGAATCTGGTCTGTAACAGTGACCATATGCCCTGTCTATTCACTGGCAAGTTCAAAAACTCACCATTATTTGAATTACAACCTTGAAATAAACGTGATCAAAATGTTCCCCCAAGCATGTCTACACCTAAACATTCTAATTACTACCATCAACTACAACAGCTGCTCCTTTTCATCTCCTAATTGAATAGTGCCATCATGGTTTCCCTTAAATTCAGTAAGCTGATGGCGAGCAAGTAAAAACACCCTGTTCAATAGGTGACAAGTGATAAAGGCTTAATAAATCTTAGTGTGGAGGTGGAATCAATCAAATTTACACACCAATTTAAAAGCAGAACGTGGCCTAGGTCCTCAGGACTCTTTCTCCTATGTTCTCGGGCAATGTAAAGCTCTCTAAATATTTGTATAAGTTCAGGTACAGCTTGACTTCAAATTATAAGCTTAAAAATGTTATACTAGAAAAAAAATCAACAGATGAAAACTCGTACTGAGTGGAGAGTTGAGCCAGGGGTACATTTTAATTTCCATTCACAGATCACAGTGACTCAACTGCCAAGAAATATTTTAATCTTATTTTCATGCTAACATCTGACCCCAAATGACTTGTCTTTTGTGCTACACCCAAACAAAAATGTCCAGTAATGAAAAAGTGTTTGTAATTGTCTAAGTGTTCCCTTGAAAGAGATTATAAAAAGTGAAAGTGGGAGGGTACTTTTTTTTTTATTTGGCCAGATATTTTTTGTCATAATGTTCAGTCAGTTACAAAGGAAAAAAGTTGGAGAAGTCAAAAGGGGCTGCCTCTTAGTCACTTGAAGTATGATTTATTTTGAACCATATTGTCTTGCTCTTTTAGGCACTCAAATATAAGATCTTTGGACATGTCATCTCTGTAATGTTTCCGCCATAATTTGTATAAATGTGTGTGTAATTGCTTCTGGAATAAAAGCCAGATTTTTAAAGAACAATCCCCAGAAATGTGCCTTGGAAAAGAAGTCTCTAAATAAAGGCTGAGGAATCTAAACTATTACGAATGCAAAACAATTATGAATAAATTTGTTGTACTCACACAAAAAAGGCTGCTGACTTCATCTAACTTGAAAAAAAAAAGACAGCCCACAAGCATTCTTCAAATGATAGTATCAGCCTCATTCAGCATTTAGTACGTATTCGACCTCTTGAATAAATAAAATGAACTCATAAGAATCCCAGTAACTCAATAGGGTAGGGGAATTTTAGCCAAAGGTTTGTATGGAGACATTATACTGTTATAGGTGATTAGGCAGTGAATGTTTATTCGAAAAACTTCAAGAAAGCCTGGTATATCCTGGGACTAGTAAAAAGACTTTGCTTTAAATAAATCTTTCCATTCACTAAAATGTGTTCACACTGAGGGCTCTATTCAGAAATGGAAAATTTCTTAATGGATGAATGACTTACAGAATTAACTGAATCTATCTAATGCTGTCATAATGGGACCCATTTAATAAATGTCCCCAGACAAATGGCATTGTCAAGTTAGGCTGGGGTATCTACATTTTAAACATTAGACTAATGATCTGTTTACTGCAAAATAAACCACAAGAAAATGAGGTGTGCTGTTCAAATCCCAGCCAGAATTCAGCTTTCAACATGTGCTTAAATTACTTTGACTTTTTCATCCCAAGTCCTAACTTACAGAATGGGGTTGACATTACTAAGTAATCATACCTCATAGTGGTGATTGAAAGATTAAATGATATAGGCAAAGTCCTTAGGATAGTGCCTGGCACATAGTAAGTTTTTCTACAAGTGTTTGCTGCTATTGTTATTTGCTAAGATTTTTCTCAACCAAAACATTGATTATTGGGGACACAAACTACTGTTATATTTCTGCTCTCAATATTGTATCACTTTCATTTTCATTCTACAATTTTGGCCTCTGTATTATGTACTCCTACAGCTTAAAGATCAATTATAAAAGGGCTTTTGTACATGTTACATTAAATAATGTTTATTTTTAAAAATAATAAAAAAAAGAAAAAATAATAATTATTATTTATAACTGTATTCTGGGAACTGTTCTAAATATTTCCCTTTATGAGTTCATTTTATTGTTATGGCTACTATCATTACTCTAATGAATAGCTACTATTGAATAGCTACTATTATTATCCTAATTTTATAGGTAAGGAAAATTGAGACTCCAACACATTAAATAATTTGTTTCAAGTGACTTAGTTTGTGAGTGGATTACACCCAGGCAGCCTAGCTCCATAGCCTCCTAATCTCTATGCTCCTTGAAATATCTTTGTTGCTATTGTTGTTTATGAAAACCAGCAGCTGTGTTCTTTAAAAATGCTTTAATTTTAAAAACCTAATTTTTTAATGGTCCTAATTTTGTTGTATGGTTGCCCTGAGCAGACTTAAATATTATACCCTTTGGGAAAAAATGTTTTTTAATATAGAAAAGAAAAGAATAGTGAATCATGCAATATTTCTTCAAATAACACAATGGTTTTATATTGAAACAAGAAAACAGGATGTCTTGATTTATGGATCTGCTTTCAAAAATTGTGTCATTTTATTGATCTTGCAAAACTCACTTGGGGAAGGATGTTTGCAGCAAGGCACAATTCTTCCTGGGTATAACAAAAGAAAGCCTGACTTCATTTTCTTTACTGTCAGATAGGGCAGGCTCTTTTGGGATGCTGTAAGCATTGTTAGTAACCTATTTCAGTCATACCAGCTACTTGAGTATTCTCATCTTCATCCAGGGGACCCTTGACAGGGATGAGAGAAAATAAGGCACCAAGAGTTTCCAGCTTTTGCTGAAAACACCACTTGCTGAAGGAAAGTTACAGATTAAAAATGCAAAGAATTTCATCCTTCTCCCAGCTCTGTAATTGATGACACTTTTTTCTTTTTTGTTTTTTAAATGGAAGTGTGGTTGACTTACAATGTTGTGTTAGTTTCAGGTGTACCGCAAAGTGATTCAGTTATAGATAGCTAGATAGCTAGATAGATAATGTCTATTCTTTTTCAGATTCTTTTCCATAATAGTTTATTATAAGATACTGAATATAGTTCCCTGTGCTATACAGTAGATCCTTGTTGTTTATTTTATATATAGTAGTGTGTATCAATACCAAACTCCTGATGATATTCGATATTTGAAAATAATATAGGAAGAAATATAGTATTAGAAATGGTCGCATCATGAAGCTAGTGTGAGCCCTTAATGATATTATAATGATGTTTCTAAATATTTCAAAATATACATTAACTTGTTGTCAACATAAATGAGTAGAACAAGACTGTCTAAATATTTATGGTGTGATTGATGGCTTAAGTAAAAATATACTCAGCACAGATTCTCACAATACTGTACGAGAGTCTGTCATGACACCACATTGTAAACAGTATTTATGTGTCTGTCTCTTACTCCCTATAAATTCTTTGAGGGCAGAACTCTGGTTTTGCTCATTTTCATATCCTAAAGGAGGTCTACATGGCATCTGGCTTGCATTATGCACTAAAAAAAAGTGGCCAAATATATGCATGAATGATGAAGGTCAGAATTAATTCAACAAGTCTTCATCATGAAACCTACTACATGCCACATGTCCTCACAAACTTTTTTTTTTTTTTTTGTCCGCACGACATGACATATGGAATCTTAGTTCCCTGACCAGGGATAGAACCCGTGCCCCCGGCAGTGGAAGCATGGAGTCCTAACCACTGGACCACCAGGGAATTCTCTACCTGCCACATGTTATGATAGGGGGCACAAAGGTGAATACGTGGTTCTATGTTCTTTGATGACCTCCCAGTGTGAGGAGAAGAAAATATAAATAATTGTACTGTATGGTGGGACATATGCTATAAAAGATGTATGGAGCATTGTGGGATTACAGAGGCACTTGGAGTAACTGTGATGGACAGGACAGGGAGGACTTCAACAGAAGCACTAAGCATTTTTAGGTACAGATGGAAGGAGGAATTGTGCTAAATAAGGGGGTTTGGATGGTGGATGGAGTAACTACTGACAAAAATCTTAAATCACTGTATGTTTGAGGAACAAAGATTGATATTGTTAGAATGGCTTTTTAATTTATTCACTGTAATATTATGTTATAAATGTATTGGTGTTCTATTATGTAATACATACTATGAAATCATTACAATTATAAACACAATGTATCTATATATCTTTTATTGAATGACAATTTTCTTTTTAAATTGAAGTTCCAGATACAGATGTTTGATATTATTTGTTCCACATCATGGGCCAGTAAAGACAAATGCTGTGAACTTCCTGCCCTGGTAAGAATTCTTCTTTCGTTATTTGGTCTGTTCTTTATTGAAGTTTTCTAAAGTTATATTTAATTTTCCCTGAAAATGAAATGCTGTTTCACAAAACTCATGTCACAGATAATTCATTGTGATGATGGTGATGAAAATTAGAAAGAGGTTAAGAAGCGGGTGTGTCTGGAATCAGCAGGACACACTGACATATGTGGTGGGGGCTCCACAGCTCCACAGAGTGACTTCTGCAGAGTCCAGATGTTCCCAAATTTCAGGTTCGCTGAAGCCTTTGGTGTCACAATAATGTTTTTCATGGCACCCCGAGCCCAAAGAAATACCTAACAATTCCGTACATAAGGTCATTAGGTCCAAACATCTTCCTAAGTCTTTACATCCTAACAACTCAGTAGCTGTATGAAAAAATGATAAACATAAATCGAAAATTTTAAATGATGAACTTATTTTTAAATAACCACAACTACTTACTAATAGGATGTGTGTGCCTGTGGAGAATGCACTATTTCTCATGTCTTGGAATCTGATCAGACATCACCCTTCTCACTTCTTTTTCCACATTGATTTTCCCCATGGTACTTGCTTTCCTTCATAGCTACTGCTGAAAAACCAGATTTGCAAATATAGGACATCAAAAATAGTGTTTCAAAATCTAGTGTTGAAACTGTGAACCCCCTTGAGTTAGTCATTCATACGAAGTCCAATGGGTGCCGAATATTGCTGTTTCTCTTAATTCTTTTGAACACTCAGAGTGTCCCGATGAGTTTGCTGTACTGCTCCAGGCCATCTTTCCACACAGTTTGGGAATCATAGTCATGATCTATATAACCTAAGCAAGGCTGCTGGAAAAATAAACTTTTTCTCATTATTAATACCAAGTGTAATTCACAGGGAGGGGTACCTGTATATATAAAGACAGATTGTTCATAACTAAGGATCTTTAGGACCAGTGAGCTGAAATGTTGACCCTGTTATGGTTGGACAGGCATCATATCTTAAGAATTCAACTGGGAGAATGGGCATGGGGAAGACTTCATCAAGCCTAAAAGATTTGCTTTTTTAAGACCTTACACCAGATCACATCATCTGTTGCAGGCAGTAAATTCATGGTGACTATGTTTGAGAAGGAAATAACTTTTTTTTTCATCAAAATAAGTTTCCATTAAACTGTGGTGAGGAATTACATCAGAGACACTGTGATGTTATGCTTACGGGCAGGTAGATTGGAAACTTTAAAGGGAAACACTCAGAATCTTATGGAAAATGTGATCACCACATCTCCTGGGAAGGACCCAGCCCTTCTCAAAACTTTCCTTTTCATTTCTATCACTGAAGATGTGTAAATCCCGTGGTAGAAATACATGGATGGAGACACCGTCAACAGCCATGGCGAAACCATTCCCGAGTCTGTGGTCATAGGAGGTCTGCTGTCAGCCTAATTTGGGGGGATCTTTCAGGATACTTAAGTTTGTATTTCACTCAAGCTGCCCAAGATATCAGGCCAGATACGTTAGCAGGGTTTTTATCCTGTAATGAGCTGAAACTTTTGACTATCGTCCAACATTTAGCGAGAAGCATATAAAGGCTCTTTGCTCAACATTTTTGCGTTTCTGTTGTGAATATTTCAGAGACTGAGATTATTTTTATCTTGATAATTTAATTATCATCTGCACTCTATTCAGCTCTAACATTACGTTTCCCCAAGGTCTTAGAAAATGAAGCTCACTTTCTCTCTATCCAAAGGGACAGATGAACCCTTCAAAGTTCTGTAGTTTCTTATCCCAGGGAAGACTTCTTTTTGGCTGCTACTCCAAATGTGATATTCACAAATCATTCAATAGCCCTTAGCAAGTGCTCTGTCTTGGTTACACTCCAGTGACTCATTCAGATACATTCAGCCTGGTATTCATCATCTATCTTGTAGTGTTACCTGACAGCAAAATTCTCCAAGAGGAAATGACCTCCTATCCCAAAACTTTAGATTGATGCTGTGATGTTTTCTTACTTTCAGTCACAGAAGGTGAACAGTAGTTAAAATTGTTACAGGGATGATGTGTTTAAACACTGTTTTTGTTTTCTTTTGTTTCTTTGTTTTAGTGTAGATGCAGTTGTTTTGATGGTCTATTCCAACAAGTTTTCTTTTATCCTTTGAAATGGAAAAAAAATGTTGTAACACAAAGGAAGTGTTCAGGACCTTTAGTCCATACAGAGTACTACTTCTCCAACTGAATTAAATAGTAACCAGAATTTTTTTTTTTTGCACCCACTTCTGCCTTTCTTTCTTCACCTGGATTCCCAAGCTCATTTTATCAACGTCCTTTGATAATAATGATGATCTAGAGAGCCATTCATTGTTTCTTTCAAGAAAAGATTTTGTGGTCAGAAGAGAATATTCTCTGCCTTTCTAGACTAATGCTCACTTACTAATTTTTTTGAAGTGTCTTAAAGTGTTTTCTTTGAGTCCATAAAGCCATTTGTATAGACCATCTTGTTAATAGTTATGCTATTTCTTTTTCTCCTCAGAGGGATGAAGAGACCTGCCCAGAGCTTCCACATTCCTGCTCCTGTTCTGAAATCAATAAAGGGGCTCTGGGACCAGCAGGCCCTCCTGTAAGTATTGCCTAGTTTGAACTTAAAATGTTCTTTAATAATATTTATAACTATCACTTGTTGCGTGTCTGTGCCCATCACTGTGCTAAATACTTACTCACTTAATCCTACAAGCAAACTGAAGCACAGAGAGGTCAAGTAACTTGCCTAAAGAACTCAGCTTGGAGGAGCTGCTCTTCAAATCCAGGTCTCCGTGACTCCTATAGATGATGCTCTTAACTGCTGCACCACACTATATCTCACAGTGCTATCTATTCAGAATCTTCCCTTTGAAGTCCTGTGGCTTATTTTCAGTGTGAATGTTTCCAACATTGGCCCCCTGCTTGTTGCTGTAAGATTTGCATACATCCCCTCTGCCCATTCTATATCAACATTGATAGTGAAGGGAGGTTTTTCAAAATCACCAAGAAAAGTGTCCCATGTGAGCATGAAGTTCTCCATTACTGACTGGAACTTCATACAGAAAAGAAGGGGGTGGGGAAATGGGAGAGGAAGGAAAAAGGAAGGAAAGGGGAGAGGAAGAGAGGAAAGGAGAGAGAGAGGGAAAGAGAGAAAGAAAACATTTTTTTCTTATAAACATTATATATATATAGATTCATACATGTAAACATACATGTAAAAAGTAAACATAACATTTTCTCATTTGGTCAAATACTACAAAATGAAGGGTTTTTATTGTTGGTGTTGATGTTAATTTGCAAAATCATGCTAACTTATAGCATATTTCACACAAAGAAGACATTTAAAAATTCTTAGCACAGGTTGGTAACTGTCTATATATCTCTACAAATAGGTCATTAAAAATTTTTTATACAATTTTAAAGGTTACTTTCCATTTATAGTTATTATAAAATATTGGCTATATTCCCTGTGTTGTACAATATATCCTTGAGTCTATCTTACACCCAATAGTCAAGAAAATATTTTTTAAAAATATAAAATGTGTATAATTGCACTCTCTGTGTCTTTGAATTGACCATGATAGATCTTTCGTAATATGTCTAAATGCTTATGTCTAACCTGCTAACCTGGGGTTATCAGCGTTTCTTTGATAAGTGTGATATAGCTGGTCTTTGGTTAGGAAGTGGCAAATATATCAAGGCAGAAAGACAAAGAAAACAGGAAGAAGATGCAGGAGCACATGAAATCCAGACCTTGCAGGAGGAACGTTCTGAGGCAGACCTGTGCTTACATGTGGCTTGCCGTTGGCAACCAGTGCGGTCAGCACGCATGCGTAGATACCCCTTGCTGACAGCTGGTGTGCAGCATGGACATTTGCTCCAGGTCGGCCCCACCAACATAGTTTGTCTTCATTTGTGTAGCACACTTACCGAACTGAACAAAAAGGAAGAGAAACTGCTGAATGTATCTGGAATATATTCCATCAGTCTTTCCTTTATCTTTGGCACATAGAACACTCTTTCAAGCTCTGGATGTAGACCCAAATATTGATACTTTTTTTTTTTAACAAAAGTCTCTTTATCCCAAAGAAGCAAATGTGGAGTTAATGGTAAAAGCATTAAATTTAAATAAGACTAGGTAAGTCATGGAGCCACTGTGAACCTCCATTTCCTCATGTATAAACAGCACTCACCTCTTGAACAGGTATTGTGAGGAATACACAGAATAATATTTATAAACATATTTTGTGCATTATAACTCATTGATCAGATGTAAGGAGTTGTCTTTAGTTTAATCTGGGAATTGAAAACAAAGCTTTATTTTCGACTGTGTGTGGCTTGTTTTTTTTCATCCCAAAGTATGTCTTGAACATCCCAAAGTATGTCTTTGAACTTTATCAAACAATCACATTGTTTAGTTTATTCGTTGTACCTTCTGTAAGGAATTCCACTATATAAACAAGAGTTTATTGACCCATTACTGTGGAGTATTTTCCTTCTACAGTATCATTACAGTGAATGTCCTTTGTATGTCTCTTTGCAAGCTTGAGTAAGTGCTCTTGCAATAACACTTAGAATTAGATTTGTTGGAGAAAAAAGAAGGTGCATGTTCAACTTCATGAAAAAACCCCAAATTGCCCTTCAAGGTGGCGGTCCCAATATCCTCTCCCACACACTTGGTATGAGAGGTCTAGTTGCCCTACCTCTCACCAGCACTGTCTGATGTGGCCAGATGTGAGAGCTTTCACTTATGATGACTGTAAAACTCTGTCCTTGTTCTTTAAAATAGGACTTTCTCTCCCTGCTAGTGAGATGGGGCAGTTTTTCATTTGTCTCTGAACCATTTGGATTTCTTCCTGCGTAAATACCCATTTATACAGTTTGCTGGGGTTTTGTTGTACAGTTTTTTCTCATTGATTTGTCAGTGGTTTTATGTATTTTGGACACTAATCCTTTATTAATGATATGGTTTGCAATATCTTTTTCTGGTCTGTGACTTGCTTGTTGTCATTTGTGGCAAGGTATATTATCTAGAAATTTTTATTCTAATGTAGTCAAATTTAATATTTCCATGAGCTATTGTCTTTTATATTTTTCTTTATCCCTTCTTTCAGCCATGATTTCTTAGAAGTGTCTTTTAAAATTTCCAATCGTGTGCAATTTTTATCTTTTTCTTATTGATGTATTCATTTATTGTACTTTATCATGGAAGAGAGTTTGTAGAGTACAAAAAAAAAATTGACTTTGGGGTTTTATTTGACTCTCATAGGCAGTGTAAATTCTTGTCCCTAGATTGTATGAGAATCAGTTTCTGGGTAATATTTCTTTTTTTTTTTTTTTTGTGGTATGCGGGCCTCTCACTGTTGGGGCCTCTCCCGTTGCAGAGCACAGGCTCCGGACACACAGGTTCAGCAGCCATGGCTCAGGGGCCCAGCCGCTCTGCGGCATGTGGGATCTTCCCGGACCGGGGCACGAACCCGTGTCCCCTGCATTGGCAGGCGGACTCTCAACCACTGCGCCACCAGGGAAGCCCCTGGGTAATATTTCTTAGTGGAGACATTTACTACCCCTTCCGTAACTAAAGTGGAAACATCTTGATCCTCCACCTGCTAGTGAGACTTTTTGTTGTTGTTGTTCTAGCTCAGAGTGCAGCCTTTCAAGTTCCTCAGCTTTAAAGGATGTTTCATATTCTGTGCTTCCTCCACTTCTCATAGGTCCCAGTTCACATTTCATTGCCTTGTGTGGACTATAAAATACACATTTTCCAGCAAACCTCAAGCATCTTCCCCTTCCTCCCCCAAGGCAGCCTCAGTGTACGTGCCTGCTGCTCTGGTGTTTTGTTTCTTCTTCATTCCTCGTATTTAAGGTTTCAGTTCTTAATTAGAATAATGTTTATTTTATTTTAAGTAGCATTAATAAGCTTTTTTAGCTGGAGGGTTATCAAGTTTTTTCATCTGCAATGCTGCTGAACAAGTTATAAAATATTTACATATGACCTAAAAGTCAAACTTCATAATGAGAAAAAAAGCAGCGGAGAAGTGAAAGAGAAGGGTTGAGTTCTGACTTGGAGAGAAAGAGAGGTAAAATAGAAAAACTATTGACATTTTCAAATATTTAAAGTATAATAAACCATTGAAGAAATAGTATCCCAAACAATATGCAATAAACCCCGTCTGATGATTTAACATAGTCGTAATTATTTTCTCACTCAAGAATTTACACAGTGGGGGCTTTCCTGGTGGCGCAGTGGTTGAGAGTCCGCCTGCCGATGCAGGGGATATGGGTTCGTGCCCCGGTCCGGGAAGATCCCACATGCTGCAGAGCGGCTGGGCCCATGAGCCATGGCCGCTGAGCCTGCACGTCCGGAGCCTGTGCTCCTCAATGGGAGAGGCCACAACAGTGAAAGGCCCGCGTACCGCAAAAAAAAAAAAAAAAAAAAAAAGAATTTACACAGTGGTATTACGTGCCAGTAAAACTCTAGAAAAGCCATAGGAAGCCATGGGTGAAAGAACCATATTTCTTTTGCCTAGACTAACGCTTTCTTAATAAAAGGATAAAAGTTTATATCCACAAACATTTGTTGAATTCTTGTCATCTACTCCATGATAAGGTTTAGGGGTAAGGTGGAAAATAAGTTAGAAGTATAAAAAGGTTCCTGTATTTATAGACATGGTACATCGTGTGTGAATATCTGTGAGCCAAATTGCCACATTTGGACAAAACCTTCAGTTAAAAACCAATCATTTAAGATGAGCAAACAAAATTAAAGAAGTGTGCCAGAATGGGTATGTTAATTGGGATGCACTGGGCTTGTTTCAAGAAACAGAAATTTTGACTAACACATTGGTGTAAATCATTGGGGCATTTGGACATTGTTTGCTCAACAAAAGACCTAAAGGTAGATGATCCCAAGCAAATATGGCTGCTCAATAACTTTATCAAGACCCAGGCTTGTTCCAGCTTTCAAATATGCTTTCCTTAGGCTTGTGGCTTCTTGATCATATTGGCCCAAACCAGTTAACATGACCATTCCTGGTTTCAAAGGAGGCTGAGCAAGCAAATCTCTGTCTTTATAGCTGGAAAAATAAAATGGAGAAGGGAGTCAGAAAAGACTCTTTGATAGTCAACCAACAGTGTCTGCCACAGTTGGGAAAAACATTTGCATCATCTATAACAGTTAAAGATGTAGCATCCAAATATATGAAGAATTTCTGTACATTAAAGAGAAAAAGACTTGTAACCCAATAGAAAACTGGGTGAAGTATATAAACTGTTAGTTTTATTGAAATAAAACACAAATGGACAAATATTATGAAAAGATGCTCAATCACAGTCATTTTAAGGGAAATAAAAATTAAAATAGGCATAAGGTATTGTTTTTACTGGTCAGGTTCATAAAAATGCAAAGTTTAACAATATCAAGTGCTAATAAGGTTTAGAGAAGCAGAGACCCTCAAACTCCTAGCAGATGAATAAATTGGCACAGTTTTTTTGGAGCACAATTTGGCAATATATCTGCCTATCCATTAAATTTCATTTAAAATTCTACTTGATGATATGTTAAATATTAACATTTGTACTTAAATCTTAAAGTTTGTACTCAGGGCATGTATAAGGATGTTAATTGTAGTATCGTTTAGACAGCAACAAATTGTGGGCAAAACTCCTCCATTTCCAATAACGAAAGAATGGTTAAACAAACTATCCATTTTACTGATAACAATGCAACTCATTTAGAATAAGTTAGTCATGTTATGGAAAAACACATTAAGTTAGCTCAAAAATATATGTAAAGTGTTATATCACATATGCAATCTATATATATCAAATAATACCACAAAAACACTAATAATAGGTAATATTTTCTATAGATACATATACACATACATAAAACACAATTTTTTAATTGTATTTTAAAAGTCTGGAAGGTAAGCAACCAACTGATATTGATGGGGCGGGGGAGTGAATTTAATTGCTAAACTGGAAGAAGCCTTAACTATCACCTGATCCAGTCTTTTCCCAAGTGATGCAAGTGTTTTGCTGATGGTACACAAAATGATTTTCAATAGTCATGGACATAGCAGGAAATCAACTGGACTCACATAGTGAGAAAGCTATTCCATTTTCAATGATCTTTTCATCCTTCTGCTCAAGTGAAAGCAATATTCTCAGACTGGTGCCCATATGACCCTTCTAATACTTATTCATGCCCCTTTTTAACAAAGAGCAAACCAATTGCTCACAGACTTCACTAGGAACAAAATCTAGCTAAATTTACTAACATTATTTATATCATATTTTTAGGTTTATCTTATATTCTTAGTAAGTATATAAGAATACTTATATACTTACTAAGTATTATATAATACTTAAATACTTAAGTATATATATGTTTTTCCATCTACTATAGTACATAATATTTGCTTTCAAAATAGATTTAAGTGAAATATGAGTCAATTAAAAAATATTCAGAGTATATTTGCATATATGTATGTACACATATACAAAGAATATGTTTACAAAGAATGCATATACACATATATACATATATACATATTTATTATGTATGTACATATGTATGTATGTATATAAAGAAAATGCTATTAAATAATAGTACAGGCAGTGCATTAATATGACAAAAATTTTGAGGGGAAAATGAAAATACTTGAAGTTTTGGAAACACTAATGTAATTAGCTTTTTATGGTGTAAATAAAGAAAACAAATTGTTACTATTTTATATGCTTTTTACAATTTAATTAAATAATTTAATCTCAAAATCTTGGTATAGGACATGCATAATTTTAGCTTAACAGTATATTTTTATTATTTGCATCATTAATAGCTGTACTCTTACACACTCAATTAAAAGATCCTGTAGCTTTTTTTTTTTAATTTAAAGGAATTTTGCTTAGAAAGTTTGCTCAAATTATGTAATCATCAGCAGGAAAAGGTGAATCTGGGGGGTAGATTTCCCATTCAGGATCATGATGCACATATACCATTACACAATGTGTTGGCCTTTATACAAAATGAGAATTACATAATCCATATTATTAAGTAAAATAAATGAAATACATTGCTTTCAGATTTGTCTCTGTGCTAATACTTAACATCTGTTTGCCAGGGTGGTCCAGGACTCCGAGGACCAAAGGGCCAACAAGGTGACCTGGGCCCAAAGGTAATGTTCTTTCTCCCTCTCACATCACTAGCCATAATACAATTTTGGAGTTAAGTATATTTAATATTTTTTAAATAATATTTACCCTTTGAAGTTTAAAGCTCCTTATGTTTTTATGAAAGTTGTGTCGAAGACTTTTCCCTTATTCTTAAAAGCTTGTGTTTTTTCATCAAAAAAAAATTTAGTAACTTAAGTGAAAAGAAAGGTTTCTGGGTCAGAAATAGAGTGTCAGTGTTCCAAGTGGTTTAGTTGCTTAGGTAGTTCTTGCTCATATAGTCTTCTTTTCCTCTATCTTCAAAAAAGATGTATTGAGGGAGCATTGAATCACAACTAGGCAGCAGTCCTCTGGGTAAGTTCTCAGGTTTTAGCCTCCTCCTTCTCCCCTCCCACCGTGTACTGTACAATCAAACACACAGCTCTATTTTCCATTCTCACTGCCCAAGGCCACCAAATGTGGTGGTTCAGGTTGTACACTGTACAAAGGCACCAACTAAGAGGACCAAGTTGGTGCCAATCCATGTCAAGGCATACATTTTTCTACTTTGCATAAAGATGCCCTAAGGGATGGCAGAAGCCCAGCCACTAATTGAGGTCAGGCCCCATCATCCTGTACCTGGCTTTTGGCAAATCTTTTAATTGTTCTTCTGGCTCCAGTGGCTTGATTTTTTGATTGACTCTTCACATTTACCCCCAGATTCATTTCTTTAAAGTTATACTGGACCATATCATACTCTTAAAACCAGCAGTCATGTGTGATTGCCTTGAGAATACAATTCACCCTCCTTAGCATGACATTCAAGGCCCTTTATAATTTACTATCTCATTTTCACCATGTTGCTCTGAATCATCACTCCAACCATCTTGCTTGACTTACTGCTTCAATATGGTGACTTATTAAATTTGCATGGTATTTATTCATGGAGAAGAGAACATTGCAATGTTGTTTTACTAGAAAATTGGAAACAAGTAGAGCAAGGTAAGAGTGAATGAGGAGGGTGGGGGCAGGCTTACAGGGGAGAAGTCAATGAAAGAAGGCTGAAGATAATTAATCAGGTACTACGCAGCTCAAAACTCAGACCATAAGATATCTTCTTTTTTTGTTTTGTTTTATTTTTTGAGATTGTGACACATTTTCTCAGGCAGATACTTGATGTCTTGGCTCCATCTCTTATATACTACAAGGGAGGCAATGTCTTCAGTAAACGCGGAGGAGTGCCCCAGAGATAGATAGTTCACAGTAGTGAAGGGAGAGAGACTATAGTTTGGCTGGATGGTGTGAACCTTCACAAACCAAGAGGGTGGTCTTGTATCACTTATATCTTTTGGATTTGTTGTGGAGTGTGGGCATCTAGTTACTCACATAATTGGCAAAATGTTCCTATTTATGTAAGCAAAAATAAATAAATGAAGTTGCAGCAACTACTGTGTGTTTACTCTTTTGGTTTACTGATGACACTTTGGGAGGTGGATCATCCAAGGCTTGGTGTCTTGTTATCCTATGAGTGTTTTATGTCTTAGGAAAAATTAGTTAATGAAATAAATATAAATGCCATAAGTAGAAATATCTGGGTAGCAGATATTTCTGGGTACCAGAGGGTTTAACTTACCTTTGGGATGACTTCTTGCCTTCCAGGGACCAGATGGCCCTCGGGGTGAAACAGGCCCTCCAGGACCTCAGGGTCCTCCTGGACCCCAAGGACCAAGTGGTCTGTCCATTCAAGGAATACCTGTGAGTTGTGTGTAAACATTCAGATAGGTTTTATTGTTATCACTTCTCCATGAGTTATATAGAATGAACTTTTGTCTTCTGTGCCTTGATAATGATCCTCAGCCTCTTCCAACCCCTAAAAATAAGAGCTGAGAAGTGAAAGTAATAATTGAGACTTCATTCATTAGCCAATTCTTTGTTCAATGAAGGGGGTCTTTTACAAACAGATATGTGCCTAGGGAGTAGGTATATCCACAGATAATTTGTCTATAGAAAAGAAAGCAGGGCTTGACATGTATGGCCCTTTTTCTTGTTTGACTAAGTCCTTAGGGGGTGTGATAAAATCTAGAAAGTGACAAATGTTATACAAATTTGTTATTCATTTTGCATTTGTAGTAATTGTGGAAATAGCTTCATGAAAGCCATTTAATTATGATCTTTATCTTGACAGACCTCAAAGTGTGGTGCTCTGAGTTTTAGATTATAGACAGTATATGCTCTACAGCCACATTTCTTTGTAGAAGTTGTTTGTACCAATGAAAACAAATTCAATCCCACTCAATGATTTTCAGTGATCTTACTAGATGGATCTAGATTTAAGGAATAAAAACCAATCTCTGTCATTAGTATTTGAAGCATGATGTTTTTAAGCACATTTTTAGCAATGTTTCTGCGCATATGATTGTGTCTCCCTAGCTAAGAAGTCTTCTTTTCCAGAGTTATTTTCACATCTTAGAAAGCATTAACATGCCAGTTTGTATAATTACTACCACTATTACTACTACTAACTATTTGTTGAGGTCTTGCTACTTGTCAGGTACTGTGTTTGCTTTTCCATTCTTATAAATTTCTAGCCAAAACAAAACAAAAATATATAGAGATATAAGCTTTCAAATCTAAACTATAAATAATACTGAAATATTCAACTCCTCTCACATATTTACAGTATGAGCTTAGCCATATAAGACTGTATACACTGTGTTTAAACTATTCTGCTATATAAACGTTCTGGTCTGTAGGCATGCTTACCTAGGTGGTGTAGCTTATGTGAAAAGTGAAATACGCTGTATTTGGATGTTAGTGTGAAAGCAATTTAATGTTGGAAATGTTAAAAGAGTCAGTGGAGAAAAAGAAAAGACTGAGAATTTACCTATTTACCTATGTGAACTTAATTCCATGTCCTTTTGGTTGTTCAGGGAATGCCAGGCGAAAAAGGAGAGAAAGGAGAGACTGGACTTCCTGGCCCACAGGTATTATTTTTATTTTTTTATTCCATTGCTCTCAGCTCTAGAGCTTTGCCAAGAAGAAAGAAGACTGTAGCTTCTGAAGTCAGTTGTGATCTTGGCAATGAGTGGTTTCTACACTGAGGACAATTAGCGTGTATTCATTTACTTCAGCCCCCTCTTACGGTCCTACTGATGCTCCCCTGGGTGAGCCCTGGTGGGGGACACTTCTTTCCCTTCTGGTGAATAACTTCTGGGTTCTGAATGCTCAGTCAGGAAGGCCTCACCTTTATGCTATCAGGTTTGTTTGGAGGCCTTGATTTATTTCAGGGAAGCTGGGTGAGAGGGTAATTGGTTTCGATAACTCTGCCATTTTCCTGTCCTTGCTCTATCTAGGGCATCCCAGGAGGTGTTGGTTCACCAGGACGTGATGGCTCACCAGGCCAAAGGGTAAGGACTTGCCCAAGATTGCTCATTAGCACAGTAGATTTCTCACCAAGTCACTCTTGCTGTTGGCAAGGAAGGCAAACCAGGTGTTTTTTTTGTTTGTTTTCTTTATTTTTTCCTCCCATCTATCTGCATTTTACCGATCCTGCATCTGTTTCCCTTAACTGGTATTCTTCCATGTCTATAACTTTCCTCAAAACCTAGAAACTTTCATCAAGCCTTCCCAAATTAACCACACCTCTTTCTGAATGTTTCCATAACCTGAATATAAATAGTGTGCATTGGTCTAACAGATTTTCCAGTTGTTTCAAATTCTCAAGGAGCAAACCTAAAGGAAATCAAGAATCATATGAATTGGAATTTAATTATTATGATTCTCTGTAATATTCTCCATTTATTTAATGTGCATCAGTTATCAATTCCTGGAACCTGTTCAAGTGGACAGCAATAAAAGAAAGCATAAGGATGGTTGAGGGATGAGTTAACAGCTAGAGTTTGTTTAGTCAACATGTCTTCACTGAACCAGGTTTGAGGTTCTTGTCCTCAAAGACTTTATAGCTTTTGGAGGGAAATAGAACCAAATAAGAAACATATGCTATAATGGGAGTATTGACAGAGCCCTGTGGGAGCACAAAGAATAGATAACTAAGCCAGACTTGGAGGGTGAGGGAAAGCTTCCCAGAGGGGGCACCATAGAGACTGGATTTCAACTGAGAGATAGAAATTAGCCAGATACATGAGGAAAGGAAAGCTATTGCAAGTAGAGAGGACAGCATATATGGCATATAAAGGACTGGAGTTGGGCTTCCTTGGTGGCGCAGTGGTTGAGAGTCTGCCTGCTGATGCAGGGGACATGGGTTCGTGCCCCGGTCCGGGAAGATCCTACATGCTGTGGAGCGGCTGGGCCCGTGAGCCATGGCCGCTGAGCCTGCGCGTCCAGAGCCTGTGCCCCACAACGGGAGAGGCCACAACAGTGAGAGGCCCGCATACCGCAAAAAAAAAAAAAAAAAAAAAAAAAAAAAAAAGAGTGGAGTTGAAGAGAAGGTGGGGAATTTTCATTACTGAACCTAGTTCCGTATGGCTGGAGATTAGACTGCAGTGTGTGTGTGTGTATGTGCAAAAGTGTACACGTGTGTGCACACAGGACACAGGTGTGGAGAGATTGTCAAGAGATGAAACTGAAGTGGTAAAAGCAAACTCACTTACACCATCTATTCTGTTTTTCAGACCAAGGATTTTGAGCTTTAACAGGAAGGCAATAGGAAGTCATTACATGTTCAGCAAGGGAGAGAGGCTGGTCTTCCTTAAAAGGACACTGATGTAGACATGTGGGCAGCTGCACAGTTTCTCTCAAGACTGAATTATATATAGTGTCCACTACTTAGATCCAATCCAGTAAAGGACAACACATTTGGTGATATTCCCTGGTATTTCCGGGGACAGCTAACCCACTAGGTTAGCAAACGATTGGCTGGAAGACACACTTCTCTACTCAAACAAGGCTGCCTTTAGCTATACTGCTCAAGAATAAGGAAATCATTTTTTCTATAGGAGTGTAGGTGTGTGAATTTAAATTCCTTCCATGTTGGGTTTTTTTTTTTTTTGGTTTCACATCCAACTTTCATTTGCTTAAAATCTCAGTTTAGTCTCTATATATCAAATGGAATTAGTTTGTAAAGCATGTCCAGGTGAAGGTATCTAAAAGAGGCATTCTCTAAAAGGTAGATTTCTGTAGGTTCTTGTACATGTGGAAGGAGTGTCTAAAAGTATTTATATGTTTTGGCAAAGGGCTTAGGCTAAAATCCTGTGTGGTTACACACCTAGATTCCTTCATGATTCCTGAAGCTCTGAAAACAGCAATTCTAAAGATTTGGTTCAGTGAATTTACTTTATTTATCCATGCGTAGAGGCTAGTCTTGGCAAGGAACTCCCAAATCAAACATATTGGATTAGTGTCTAGATCATTTGGGTTTGGAATTATTTTAAAACCAATATACCAACACAGACTTTTTACAAATATTTTGCCATTCTTCCAAACATGTTTTATTCTATAGGATAAAAAGTCTTAGAGTGTAATAAAATGTTAATATATCTGTACATGGATTTTATTTCCCTCTCTCGCTCAATCTGGAGGTAAAACTTTCAAGAGTCTCTAATCCCTATTTTGAAAAATTCTTGGATGGGAATGGAATTGCTTTTTAAAACTGGTTTCCAGAGGATACTCTTTCTTTATAGGGCCATGTTAAAAAAAAAGATTGTGCAAATCCTGTGACAATTGCTTTAGAAAAGATATTTGAGGGCAATACTATTCCAGAGTACAACTTGAAGGGGTGCCAAAAACACAGAATAAAATATAGTGGTGCCTCCTAGAATTGTGTAGCATGAGGAAGGGACTGCCCTGCTTGAGGAAGGGACCACTTATATAGTGGGTTGGCCAAAATTTTGTTCGGGAATGAACTTTTTGGTCAACCCAATATTTTTTCAATATCTTAACATCTTATTTAATAAGATATTTGTTGAACACATATCTTAATTGAGTACATACTATGTGCCATGTTCTATGCTCAGCCTAGAGAGAGTTGTTCATTACTACCTCCAGAAGGAAAATATCCAGAACAGGAGAGACTTTCAATAACTAAAGGAGGCAATCTGTACATCATCTACCGGGAAGAAATAGAAGGAGGAAGTGGAATCAAGACCATGACTCTTCCCTGGGGCCAGGAAAACCAGTGGGTCTTCATCGGAGACAGTCAAGCTGGGAGGAAAGATGGGTGAAAACAGTTATTTAGGAGGCTCTGATCTGTTTAGTCAAGTATCTGGGGTCTTAATGAAAGTAAAGGGTCTAAAACAATTCGATAGTTATTTAGCAGGATTGTACAGTTGGAGGTCCAGGACCAACTTTCATAGTGGTAGGAACAGATCTCAGACATGGAGCTCCTTCTTCCTGGTTAGGCTGTGGGAGAGGGTGTTGCTGAAAGAGAGCTAAGGACAAACACTTAAGATTATTCCTGCTCTGCCTTAGGCTATCCTAAAAGGCAAAGTTGCATTCAGAAAGGAAATAATAATAATAGTAGTAATAATCATAATAAATAATAAGTAATAATAATGACAGTAACAACCATGGCATAGAACAGACTGAGAGCAAACACACTGGGTAATGAAACTTACTGCTGAAATGCCTGAGAAACTAATTCCAGAAAACTGTCTGGGGAATCAGGAAGACAAGGTTATTTTGTCTTTTCTTTACTCCAAGCCCTGAAATCACTTCCCATTACTGTGCCTCATTTACTCTGATCTTGAGTGAGTAAAGACCACTCAAGGCAAAGAAGGAGGAAGCTGGGATAAATATGCATGGTGATGTCCAATCAGTGCTTCTAGCTCCTTGGAGAGTTGCAGAGAGTAGGTGAGTGAGGTGTTCTATAGGAGTGAGGGGCTATTCCTTACTGGTCATTCTTTCTTTTTAATCTTTGTCTTTTCTTATAGACTGTTAAGAATTCATAGCCCAAAGCTAGAACCATCACCTTGACTATTAGCTTAGGGAAAGGTTAGCATCCCTTACCCAGAGCCAGTGCCAGTGTCACTTATTCATTTAATCTACAAGGAAGGAGAGTTTAGCAGAGACTAAAATAAGGATTAAGCATCTCCTCTTTCAACAGGAAACATGTTTTCTAATGTTTCTAGCTTATTCTGGCTTTTCCCAAGGGGAATCTTTGACTTGTAGAGGAAATCCTGGGCCTCAGACTATAAGCAAGTCCAGCAAAAGTTGGACTTCTTCATTGAACTAGTCTCAGCCTCTTGCTGGGAAGCCAGTAGAGCACAATGCAGGACCACACCATATAAAGCAACAGTGCAAGTGCAGATTTAACAGCCGAATGTATTCAGGCATCAGTTTCCATTCTGAGTCATTGCAGCCAACAGCACCCTTGTCTCATCTTTCTTTTCCACTGTCAATCTTGCATCTCCCTTTTTGCCTCCTTCCTCTTCTTTTCTTGGTGTCTCTGACCCCAGGGTTCACCCTGTGATCTTTGGGTTCCTCTGATGTAGGGTGGATCTCTCATCCCCCACCCTAGACACCCATGTGGTCCTTAGAGAAACCAGGAAAAACAGGCAAGACATGGATGATAAGTATAAGCAGAGTAAGAAAGAACTGAAAAAGAAAGGAAAAATGACCTCTTTTCTAGTTCTGAGGCTCACTCATATCCAAGACCGCCAGCTTTCTGTCAAGCATTCCAAATAGAAAGTTTTAAAATTATTTTTATTTTCCAGTTCTTACTATGGTTTGATAAAAAGTCAGAGACAAGAAATAAAAATGACCAGGAGATATATGTGTTATGGCACCTGGAAGGTAGTAATTCCTCCTTTGTACCAAGGGTGTTAGTTTTTAAATTCCAAGTAAACTGAAATTGGAATGCTTCCTTCCCCCCAAGTTACTGCTCCCTGCCTCTCCTGTCTTCATGCCATAACCACAGCCTTCCTTTTTCATCTATAAAAGGTGAAATACTGTTAAAAAAGTTCTACATATGAATTCTGCTGAACTTGTGTGGTTACGAGAAGCAGGATGGTCCAGTGGTAAATATCAGAGACTTGGACAGTTAGCCAGACCTCAGTTTGAACCCTAGCCATATGACACTGAACCAGTTACTTAAAAAGCCCAAGCCTCACTTTCCTCATCGGTGAAGTGGAAAAAATAATATTCGACTCCATAGAGCTATTGTGGGAATTAATTCATATAAAGAATTTCTATATAAAATTTCAATTTTAGCTGATACAAGTATTCACTATTTTCAGTGTAGACTTAATGAGTCAGGACAGTGCAATATTTTATAATGCCTGTCCTTAACATTATTAAGGCACCTTAGAAGATTTTAATGAACTATGAAAAAAGTCTAAAGAAAAAGCAAGTGGCTTGTTGTTTAATTTTCTTGGAGTCCACATTGAAAGGACGCTTGGAACATGCTTCCTTTTTATGTGGGTTTGATGTAAACAAAGGCCATACTTGTGATGAATGTCCCACTTCATCAAAGCAAGTTGGACTTAAAATATACTTGAAAATTTGAACTTGAGTCAACGATCTGGATTTAATTCCTATCATAAATGTCAAGCTGTGATGAGAGATTCATCTAAGGACTGTTTTGTTAAATACTAAGATTCATGATAATTATCCCCTTGAGTATCTTCCTTCCTCCAGAAGAGGAAATGTAAAAATCATCACAAAGCTAGTGGAGAGAACAATACGATTTTCCTTTTCATGGATCTAAACAGGTTTTTATAAAATCCCAGGAAAACATTCTCCCAGTCAACCACAGTGATGGCAGTATATGCAGTTGGGATTTGGCAGATTATTTTAATAAAAAGAGCAGCGGCCACTGTCATTGATTCTTGACTAAGTGCAGTGCTTTACAAATGTTATGTTCTCCAATCCTCAGAATAATCACGAATGCTAGGCACTGTTACCCCATTATATAGACAAAGAATCTGAAGCTCAGAAAGTTGAAGTAACTCAAACAATGCCACACAGCAAGCAAGCATTGCAGCCAGGATTATAATCCACTCTCAGGCTCCAACACTGCACTCTTTCCTTCCACAAAATTATGTTAAAGGGTAAAGTGGGATTTTGTTAATATGGGCAACTCTTCCAGTAAAAATATGAGTAAGAAGGACTCCGTCACTGAAGATCTCACCCAGCATTTTTTGGGGCAGAAGGAACCCAGTTTGGGTTACTTTCTTGAGGAAGTAGAAATTGATTGTTCACACCTAAGAATATGTTTCTGTGATTACTTTTCACTTTTACTTGGATAGTGGCCCATCCAAGGAGAGAACTGTTACTTAGGGAATTAGTATCATGTTATTACTGGCTTTAAAGATGCTTCTATTGGGGCATAGGGTACAAATGCTATCTGTCTTGCACTCTGGTTCTAACGCTGTCCATTGGGGTCAGGCGAGACATATTTATATTTGTAAACCAGCAGTTCCACAACTTAAATGACCAAATTGTTGTTCTGTATTTTGTTTTGTTTTTTTAAATATGCAGATTCCTGAGCTTCTGCCTCAGTGATTCAGATACAAAAGGTCTTGGGTATGACTTAGGCATGTATAGTTTTAAAGAAGCTTAATGAGGGCTTCCCTGGTGGCGCAGTGGTTGAGAGTCCGCCTGCCGATGCAGGGGACACGGGTTCGTGTCCCGGTCCGGGAAGATCCCACATGCCATGGAGCAGCTGGGCCCGTGAGCCATGGCCGCTGGGCCTGTGCGTCCGGAGCCTGTGCTCCGCAACGGGAGAGGCCACAACAGTGAGAGGCCCGCGTACCACACACACAAAAAAAGCTTAATGATTCTAATAATCAGCTAGGTTTTAGAATCACTGGATAGTATATTATGTTAAGCCCTTTGTGTGTCAAAGTAGTTTCTTGGGTAGAATATTGCTGTTGTTGTAATTCACTGAAGTCACCATTGCAGGTTACTAGAACTATACACATGTTTATATTTCTATATATACATTTAACTTATATATGTAATATATATATTTGTACATTAAAAAAATAGTGTATTGTGTACATATATAAAATATATGTGTATGTTTATATAAACATATATATACACACATACGTGCTGTGTGTGTGTGTGTGTGTGTGTGCGTGTGTGTGAGAAACTAAAAATTCCCCAGTGTGACTCAACATAGTATCATACTCAGGATTTATCTTGGATCTCTAACCTGGGCCAGTGTTTACAGAGTCTGTGGCTTTTTACCCCTTGGCCTCTTAATCTGGTGGTTGGTCTTAATCCTTAGTTGCAAGTAAAGCCTTATTTCCTATGGCTGACTGCCACGCTGGTCTCTTGCCTTTGCTCTCAGGGTTGAAATTGTGCAGATGGAGTTTCTTCAAGTGTGTCTTTAGTCCTCATTGCTTGAGTTTGTTCCGTTTCAACAAACTCATCAGATGCCAGCTGCTTACAGATCCCACTCTACTACCTGAGAGTGTGTTGTCTGTCCAAGGACCTTAACAATTGGCTGTGTTACTGCCAATTATGGTTCGTGTCGTGGTCCACCCTTGCAGGCTTCAAAGAAGGCATGGATGGTGAATATCATAACTGAGTCACTAGCTCTGAGTGCTATTTCTGTTAGCTACATAAACATAAATATTCTAGCTTCTGACTTTAGTTACAACACACTTTGTGGGCACATCTGTTTCATCCTTTAGATGCCATAGACACAGTACCTTGAAACTACAAACTTTTTAAGAGCCTACAAAAAGTGCTTGCCACCTGAAAAAAGCATATGTGTTTGCTCTAGTGTATGGAAAAGAAAACTGAAAAAATGAAAATTAATCAATTAGTTAAATGTCTGTAAAACATTACACTTTTCTAACTTCAACCATGGTTAAATTTAGTATTTATTCAAATATCAGTGATTTTTGAAAACACATTTTGGATAGATTTCCTTTTGCTGGTAAATCATAGCCAACCATAACTTCATAAGTTGCTCAGAGACAAATGTTTTCAAAAAAATTATAAAAAGCCTTTCAAGTTTTTATAGCAAAAATTATTTTTAATGTGGGTTGTTGGTGCATATTAATATTTTGAGGTGGGAATCTCAGAAAGGAAAAATGACTGGAGCTACTCATATTATAAAACACCCCTGTTTGTTAGTGGCTGATTTTATGTGCTTTATAAATTAAACGTGTCGGTTTAAGTGAATTCTCACATTATGCTTATTGTTTAATCTTGTATCCCCTAATATTCATTCTTCATTGCTTAATTAAAGTTTTCTGTTTTTTAGGAGGGTGCTTAACCCACAAACACACACGTACTGAGATTGGCTTCCTGATATGAAATGGATAATTTATAGATCTAGAAATGTTTGGGGAAGTGCAAACCCATTTCTGGCTGTTAAGGGCTGAAAACCATTCAGCTGGCTTTGATTAAAGTGAAGCTGAATCACAAAGCTAGAATTTACCAATTATTTTTCCATGTAAAATGCAGACATTTTACATGGTTTTTCTTTTCACCAAGTTTATTGCTTTGATATAAAAAGCTGCTGCCATTGCTCTCACCCTGAGAGAAGAGGTGAGGAAAGGGACCAGAACCCTGCCTAAAGAGCTGACTGGCATGTGAGGATGGGCTGTAATGTGGATGCTGCAGTGGTACCTGAGCAGGGAGAGTGATGCAGTGTCCCAACCATCCTGGATCCCTTGACTTAAAATCCACCTCTCCTGTGAAGCCCCACACCTGGATTAGGTGCCCTTCCTGCATGTTCCCATGGAATCTTCTAGTCCATCATCATAGCTCATTGTCATTTACTTTCAATTGTTGACTTTTCTCAAAACCATCACCTCCTTGAAAAGAAACTGTCTTGTTCATCATTGTCTACCCAAAACCTAGCAAAATACCCAGCACATAGAAGTTCCGCAAATATGTTTCAGTACTGTGACAAATGTGTGGCTTACAAGTAAAAAAAAATCTTTCAAAGATAAATTTAAAGCATGATTCAAAAGTTATAAAATAAAACTATGTGATGAAATTGTGAACTTTTTTAGGGTTAGGAAGAGATTTGGGGGGAAAAGGGCTTTGATTATGTTTCTAAAATAATATTGAGACTAACATCCTTTTAATTATAACCAGGTATAGCAAGTAAATTTTAATTTGGAATCAGGGAAACAGGTAACTCACAGTACCCTTAAGAACGCCTTTATTCTTGAACTGTTTTATGTAAAAATGTGCAGTCGTTCATGACATTCCATGAACAAAAAAAAGAGCTAGAGTAAAATGCACTGGAATGGATGCTACTGGTGCCCCGGTCAGAGCTCCTTTACCTGGCAGGTGTACTCCATCCCCTGGCTGCTGTGGGTTTGACTGCTAACAACTCAGTTACCTCTTCTACAGGGAACTACCCTTGGAACTGCCACCTTGGCTCCAGTCAATGACTAACTGATGTGGGTATATAAAACCTTGCGGTAGGTCAACTCTGAGGTGTAACTCACACTCCAGAGCTCCCCATGGGGTCAGACTGAAGCCAGTCTTAGCTAAATCCAATTCTAACCTAATCTCTTTGCCTGCCCTCTCCTGCCTCCTTCATACCTAAAAGCTTTCTCCCAAGAACACTCCCTCTATAAATCAAAGGCACAACAACCCAGTCTGCTTCTAGGAAACCACCCCTCAGATAGTCACTGAAATGAAATTTCAACTTCTGAGCTAGATAACTCCCGATCCCTTTCCTCCAGGCTTGTGGAGAGTTCAAGAGCAAAGACGGATAAGATTGGCATCCCCCCACCCCCTCAGCCCAGCCTATGCTTTTCCAGACTAATTATACCTGCAATTCATATTTATTTATTCAACATGATAACCAGAGCACTTCTTCCAGGTGCCTCAATTTTATTCAAATTTAACTTTATATTAGTACCTATTTTGTGCCAACCATGTGCTAGGGAGGTATTAGGAATGGAACGGTGAATAAGACATGATTTCTGCCCTCAAAAGAAAAAAAAAAAAAGAAATCTCAGCTTCTGAGGATGTGCTTCTGGTAGAAGAACACAGAGTGAACAAACATGTAGTCTCTTCTTTTGATTTGATCACACAGAAGCAATAGCCTCTTGGCCAAATTTAGCTCTTATATAAGAATGACATTTCATCCTCTTCCCTTCCAGTTGATACACACATGGTGTCTGTAAATCAAGTGAATTCAAAACTATTCTCTAGAGCATCCTTCCAGGGCCACGATGAAGGAGAACACTGACAGATCATTGCTTTGTAAACTCCTTCAGATCATTGCTTTGTAAACATGATTAGGAGAGGGGAGTCAATGTGTTATTTCCTGCAGGTCTTCCTTGGAATAATGCAGTTTTCTTTTCAGAAAGTATGACATGGCTTGCCTCCTTCTATGAATAAAATTGCCCTTGCTTGTTTTTGAGATTTTTTTTCCTCTCTGGACACAGCCTGCAAAAGAGTCAGGGAGGGCTTCCTGCAGCAATGCTACACTTTTGACTGCTGGGCCATGGTGTTGTCTGTGTGTCATGTGTGGCCTTACACACGAGTGTGTGTTTGCTTCCCCACCAGTGCTGGAAGAGTTTTAAGGCAGGAAGCAAATGATGTCCTTTGAAAAATGTCTCCTTAAATTATTGACTATGTGCTCAGAGTCCCTTTTTTTCTTATGTGAACTTCATCTAGAAAATAATAGTAGATTTAAAAAAGTTTTTTAGTGGTAAGGCCTCCTAAGTTTTCTCACTGACCATATGGGGGAGTTGGGCTGGAGGAGTTCTAAGGTTCTGTTTTTCTTTTACATATTCTGATTTTTTTATACCCTCTTCCTGGATATGCTATATTTAAATTCCATGTAGAATAATTTCTTTCAACCTATGTCAGTATTAATTTTTGTTGTTTAGCTAGCAGATCCAAAGAAGGATGTATGTGTGTGTGTGTATGTATGTACGTATGTGTGTGTGTAGTTTAATCTGTATCAGGGCCTCTCATTGAAGCTTTCTGACTTAATAATATTTTTGAATGAATAACTAAAGTGAATGAATAGAAGTAGTAGAGAAAAAAACCACTAGCCTTTATATTAGTATAGGATAACTGTTATAACAAAGACCCTAAAATCTCCGTGGTTTCAAGCAATTAAAAACAATAAATTAAATGAAGAGAAATAAAGTCTATTGTTTGGTCACAGCCAGTGCTGTCGACAGAATAGGTAGAGGAGTGGGGCTGTGGGGTGGAGCTCATCTCTAATCCATGCAGTCACTTAGGGACTCAAGGTCTTTCCATCTTGGGACACTTTGGTCTTCCACATGTGGGCCCTAAAGTTGTTAAAGAAGGGGAAAACAAAGTGGAGGATTACCCATAGGAAATTTTTATGAACCAGAAGTGGAATTGGCCCCTTTCCACGGGGCAGAACTCAGCCCCATGGCTGTAACAGAATTGCTGGAACAGTAGGCTGGGAGATGTTACCTCATAATGTGCCCAGGCGGAAAAGGAAAACCATCAAGATTGGTGGGTTCTAGAATCCTCTGCCTTAGCTGGTTTTAAGACTTGCTAGTATTCGAGCTTGAGAGCATGATGAAAGGGCCTTGCTGACCATTGCTTTTCCTATTCTACCCCCTCTTCATGCCACCTTTCATTTCGTTCCTTTTCTCCCAATTCACACCATTTCCATTCATCCAGCCTCATCTTGACTCTCTTTTATTTGATACCTTGACATAAGGAGACATAATGTGAGTGTGGAGGGGGACCCCTAAGGAGAAGGATTTTCATGAGTCAGATAAATGGAAAAGAGAGCCCACTGGAAAAATGGCACACATTTCAGAAAGGGAATTGGGAGAGGCAGCAAGGAAGCCAGGAGATGTTGGTTTGAGTTGACTTGAGATGAGAATGGGTTATTCTAGTAGGGGACAAATCGCAAGATGAAAAGTCCATTTCTCCATGTAGTAGAAAGTAATGTCTTGAACAAAATTTTATAAACTTATTATAAAATTCAGATTAAAGATCCTCTCTCATGTTTTTAACTGCATTGGAAAGACCAGCACCCACAATTAAGACCTACAACCTTTTGAGAGTAGGTCACTCCAGCTGTTCTATTCTTTTTTAACATTCACATAAAAATAACATGCACATACACACATTCAATAATTGAGGAAGATACTTTTATAAAGAACATCATTTGCTTTCTGCCTTAAACTCTTCCATCATGGAATGGGAAGCAAACATGTACACACATTCAGTAAACCTGCTCAGCAGTCAAAACTGTATTATTACAGCAGGAAATCCCCCCAGATTTGCCCCCAGGCAGCTCCTGACGAGCTGTAGAGTTGCAGATATTGTAATACTTGTAATTTGTAATATAGATTCCTGTGATAGGGATTCCCTGCCCCAAACTCCCTTAGGTCCAGAAAGACACTAATTTGTCTTTTTGGCTGGTCATTAGTGACCAGAATTGATCTCCCTTCTCAGTTGTTATGCTTATTTTAATAAAAAACACTTTCTGGAAACAAGTTCCTGTTTATGTTTGTAAGTGGTATCTCTTACACCTAAAATTCTTACATAGGACAATTTCATAGAGCCAACAGACACAAAAATCTTTGCCAAGAACAATTCCCATGAAGGGTATAAAAGCAGTGAATCCTTGGAAGTCCAGAGTAAATGACAGGACTTGCCCCCAGATATTAAATGGGATTAAGTGCACCTTTTCTGAAAGCCATGTAAAGCAACTGCATAGTTGACACACCATGTTTTTCTTCCCCCAGGGCTTTCCTGGAAAGGATGGATCCTCTGGCCCTCCGGGACCACCAGGGCCAATTGTAAGTATTTCCAGGAACTACTGGGATGTAGTACTGCTTTAAAGCAATTCACCTCTTT
Source organism: Mesoplodon mirus (assembly GCF_964341445.2). Taxonomy (NCBI): domain Eukaryota; kingdom Metazoa; phylum Chordata; class Mammalia; order Artiodactyla; family Ziphiidae; genus Mesoplodon; species Mesoplodon mirus. The sequence goes on along the minus strand of NC_138992.1, from coordinate 18,270,395 downwards.
TGAGAGATTTTCTTCTGCCAAACCTTTCACCTTGGTGGCCATCTTTGCTATAGTGTAACAACTCATCCCTTGGTACAGAGCTCTTCCTAAAACATCCTTAAAAAATAATGTATCCATGTGGCTTGATTACTCTACCTCTGAGCCACTTTGCCATAAGATCACCTGCATTGATTTACTTTTATTAGACACAGATAAGACTTGAATTATTTTTTCTTTTTAAATTTTTATTGGAGTATAGTTGATTTACAATGTTGTGTTAGTTTCAGGTGTACAGCAAAGTGAATCAGTTATACGTATACATATATCCCCTCTTCTTTAGATTATTTTCCCATATAGACCATTACAGAGTATTGAGTAGCATTCCCTGTGCTCTACAGTAGGTCCTTGTTGATTATCTACTTTCTATATAGTAGTGTGTATATGTCACTACTATATATAAAAAAGGCTTGAATTTGAAAGAACTACATCTAACTGACAGAGTGGAGACTTTTCCAAAACTGTCTTCCTTACTTTAGTGGTACGTTAGTTGGAAACAGGAATGAGCAGTGAATCCTGAAGACTTGGTGTTGGGCGGGGAGGTGAGGTTAACTGTGCATGTTTGTTGCTCTTTCTTGAGAGCTAGCTGTTTTCGATGAGAATGAGTGAGTCCTCACATTTGCTCCATATTCCTGTCTATTAGGGCATTCCCGGAGCCCCTGGAGTCCCAGGGATCACAGGAAGCATGGGACCCCAAGGCGCCCTTGGACCACCTGTGAGTATGTGGCTGTAGCCAGTCAGGATGGTTGCCCAGTTATCCCTCTGGTTTATTTATGTGTTTAAATTTACAGCATCTTTTTTGGTCAAAATGTTTTTTTCAGGACTGGGTTCTGTGGGAATCCATAAGGAAAACAGAGAATCTCCTAGGATAAAGATTAAGATCAGACTGTGCATATATCATGGCTAAAGACAAATGGTCCCAACAGGGAATAATCTGCAGCTAAGCTTCTGCTTATATATATTTCCATTGTTTGTTATTCTGTATTTGGCTAAGTCAACTCAATGCCATCTTTACAGGGATTGGGTACAATACTATCTGTTAATTAGGCCTGTCTCCTGAGTGAGAAAAACAAGGCTGGAGGAAGTCAAGGATTAGTGAAAATGGGAAGAGATTTTTCTTTTCTAACTTCTGCGAGAAAGACAGAATTTGCCATTAAAACACACACTCACACATTTGCGAATAGTGGTGTAAATGAAGGCCCAGTGAATGGAACTAATTACCTGCCATTTTTGTGCTTCTAATCTCTTAGGTTGGTGCTTAAATGTGATCAGTGGAGGGGGTATGGGTAGGATGGGCGAGAAACAGATGAGCTTATCTGGGCCTGTTTCCTTGTCTGTAAAATAAGGTTGTTGAATTACAGCCTCCAAAGGCACACTTGGCATCTTCTGCGACTTGCAAATTGTTCCTTCTGTGTGTAATTATTAGTCAGCCTTCTGATATTATCTGCGAGGTACCAAATCTGTATCCATAAACTAAAGCAATTGAGAAGTGTCAATGTATATACATTGCAGATGTGCTAAGGATTCATGGAACAGTGAAATCTGAAGGGTGAGGGTAGGAGAGGTTAATGAAGTAGATTTCTACTCCCTGTTATAACAATTACCACAATCTCAGGGGCTTAAAACAACAAAAATTTATTATCTTACAGTTCTGTAGGTCAGAAGCCTGATATAGTCTCACTGGGTTTTAAAATCAAGGTGTCAGCTTTTTCCTTTCTGGAAGTTCTAGGGGAGAATCTATTTCCTTGCCTTCTCTAGCTTCTAAAGACTTCCCACCGTCCTTGGTTTGTGGCCCACTTTGAAGTCAGCAGTGTTGCATCTCTCTGACCATTTTTCCATAATCATATCTCCCCTGAACATAGCCCAGAAAGTTTCTTTGCTTTGAATGGTGTATGTGATTACATTTGGGCCACCCAGATAATCCTAGATAATCTCCCTACATTACTTCAAGATCCTAACTAAATCACACTTCAAAGTCCTTTTGCCACATAAAGTAATACATTCACAGGTTCTGGGGATTAGGGCATGAACACTTCAGGGGCCTTTTTCTGCCTACCACACTGAAGAAGGCATAACAGAAACATTGGTTCTCATTCAGAAAGAAACTCTCTCCCTCTAGCTACTCAGATAGTCACTCTTTATTCTTGAAACTCATTTCAATAAAATGATTTTGCCCTCAGGGTCCTATTCTAGGCTGTGATTCACATGACACATATGCAGGTATACAAACACACATAAGACATGAACATAAAAAATGCCTCCAGATTTTAGCAAACACATCCTAATTTGCACACTCAAATAAAGCTCTCCTTGGTTGTCATTTTACAAAGCCATATACTTATGGAAGATAGCTACATTGTCATGGCGCAAAACCCTTTTAGATCTCCTCTTTTCATATCAAATTGCTAATGGGTCACAGAAGAAAATTTGATTGCTTTATCGTCACACATCTTTTTCTATTATCTCTGCTACCAGGCTTCAGTCCACTTCCCAAAATGTACTCCAGGGAACAAGAGTTCCAGAATATGTCAGCAGGGCTCAGAGAGCAAGGGGTTCAGGGAAAGGAGTCTCAGAGACAGTGTATACTAAATCTGTTTCTCAGAAAGTCATGACAAATTTTAGGATAGCAAAGACTTTGAGGCACCTTAAGGTGAAACAAAAAACCAAAACACTGGTTTAACTTGGTTAGACAATAAACAAATGTATTTGTACAGTTTCTCTTAACCCAAGCTGGGTTGATCCTAACCACAGAGGGATGGAATGTGACAGGAAAGAACAGGCTCTAGGAGGACTCGGGAGAGAACAGTGGGGTGTGGGAGGAGTAGAGTGAGACATGAAATACATTAGGTAAGTAGGACCTCACCCTGCTTATCTATCTGGCCTTTTGTAGCTCTAGAATAGACTTTAAATATGGGACATAGAAAAATAGCAATACATTTTTTCCTGGAAATAAAACACTTGTTAATAATATTATCTTCTATTGTTATAAATCAACAGAAAAGGGCCAGTGATGGTGGCATTTATATCAGAGACAGTACTGGGTATTCTCTCAAAAGCCAGTTGTTCTCTGAACTGTCCAGCCCAGACTTTTCCCTGTGCTTTGGGCTGGGAGGAGCCATATGCCTGCTGGCTGCCAGACTGGCGTGTCTAGTAAAGTAGGCTCAGTGTCATGGTGTAAAGGCCTTGATTGATTTCCCATGGATGTCTGTCTAGGAAGGCGGGAGGGAAAGAAACCAAGAAAGACACACCGCCCCACTGAAAATAGCAGTGTGTTTCCTATGGTCAGTGCCAGGAAAATGCTTGCTTTCATGAACCCTGCTTTTAGCTGCTGACTTCCCAGGACAGAATGGGCATTAATGCTGTTGCGGTCATAATTCCTACCTGAGGCTTAAGCATAAGCTAAAATATGGTGTCTCCCCTTGCAGGAGAACAGATAGTGATGAAGCACATGGAAGAAGGGACCACGCATTTAGCTTGAAATCAATATAGGTAGAAAGGTCTAGTGCTCCATCATTTAAAGAGCACTGCATTAGAAGTCAGGAAACTTAGGTTCTAGACGTGGCCCTCACATGACCTTAGCTAGCTGTGTGAGCCACATCACTTAAGCAATTTATCTAGCTTCTCAGAATGTCAATTTTCCAATTAATTCATTTAAAAATATTTACTGAGTAGCTACAATATGTACAAGAGACATGAGGGACAAGGGTCCATGAGGGGTAAAAAAGATGACCAAGATATTTTTCCACATTCATGGAAGAGCTAGAGAGAATGATGATTTTTGTTTTATATAAGAAAGTATAATAAAAGTCAGACAGTGAGAAATGCCTTAAAGGAAAGACAAGGAAAGTTCCATTGAGGGAGACAGACAGTCAGAGACAGACATACAGAGGGAGATAACCCCGTGCCCTCAGTTGAGGGTGTGAGGGGAACAGCTCCTGAAAGAGGCTGTGTTTTAATAGGATCTTTCACAGATGGGTGTGATTTCCACCTGCAAAGACATGAAGATGTCATCCTTTAGATGGGGATTGTAATAAAACATAAAGCAAACACAGGGCAACCCTGTCTGTTGTACTTTTAATATTTTTCACCTCTCTTTCTTGCTTCATCACCACTGCCACACTTTAATTTCAAACCCTCTTCATTTCTCACCAAGACTGTCATGAGAAGCTCTAATTGCTTCTCGTGAAATGAAGAGGGTTTGAAATTAAACTGAATTAAGCAGAAGCCCCTTGCCTCTGCTCTAGCTCTGGTCTGTGCATTCTCCAGTTGCCAAAAGATCTTTCTAGTACAGATCTTTCTGTTGTGTCATTTCCTGGCTTCAATCTCCTCAGTGGATCCCTGTCACCAGAGGATAGGGCCCAAATATTCAGCCACGTATACGTAGCCCTTGACGATGGGCCCTTACTTTACCCTCCGACTTGATCTGGCATCATCCTTTCTCTTGGAGGTATGACAACATCCCTTGGAGTTGTCACCCCCAAATTATTTAAAGCTCCCCCAGTATATGCCATCCTGTTTCACACTTTTTTTTTTGCTTTTTGGGGATGCTCTTCCATTTGTCTGGGTTGATTTCTCCACCTGGTGAGCTTCCGGCTATTATCTCTCTTAAACTGTGCACTTCCTGTGTGAGGCCACCCTCATGTCCTCAGGCTGAGAGACTTCATTTCAACTATTGATGTCCATCTCTCCGCGAAAGGAGAGTTCCATGAGGGCAGAAATTTTATCATACTCATGTTCTTATTCCTGGACCCCAGCTCAGTATCATAGAGGGTACTTAATAAGTGCTTGTTAAAAGAAAGAATGAAGGGATGATTGCCTTCCAGTTAGGCTGATGTTCAGGTGAGTATGAGAAGATTATTCTTATAGATTGGGGGTCAGATGTGGGAGACTTTTAGAGCCAAATGAGGGATGTTTTGATTTTGGTTAGCAGACATCTAATATTTGGAGCTTGGACGATGAGATCATTCTTTCCTTCAGCACTAAAATTCTGTGAATCTATGAATGTAGCTTCTGTATTTTCTTTTCTTTACATTTCACGTGTTCCTGAAATTAAAGGAAAATGTGCCACTTTTTCTCGCCTACATGTACAGGGAATGTGTGTTTTCCCTCAAAGCATACTTTGATGGAGTTATGAACCTTAACTCACTCAGGAATTTTTAGTTTGTTTTTGTTTTACTTTGCAAAAATCAAAGAAAAAATGTCAGAGAAGTTGGAATAAAAAATAATGTCTTGCCATTCAGATATATTAACTAAATGGACCTTTCTTGGAGACCGCCTAGGTATGTCCTGCAGCTACTTAGTTACACGCATTGTGAGGCTGAGTTTGAGGAATTTCAGGCCCAGTTAAATACATCCATCCCTATATACCAGAAGGTGCCCACAGCTGATGCTGTCCATTTACCTTATCACTCAGGTTTGCATTGTAGTTTCTTTTTCTTTTTTCTTCTTCTTCTTTTGTTTTTTTGGCTGTGCAGCATGGCATGCAGGATCATAGTTCCCCAACCAGGGATAGAACCTGCATCCCCTGCCATGGAAGCATGGAGTCTTAACCACTGGACCACCAGGGAAGTCCCTGTAGTTTCTTTTTCTAAGTTTCAAGCATTTCAGACAAGACAACTTCATAAATGATAGCTAGCAATGGAAATATCAAAGAATACATTGGTTCAGAAACAAAAATATTCAAGATAAAATAGATTATAAGAAACGACTCAAACAAAATGATAAGTCACTCGAAAAAACCAAAAAACAAACAAAACAAAAATCTAATTCTGAATGACTACTGTGAGGTTTGGGAGATACATGTTTGCTTTTAAAATTATTATTTAATTAGGAAAAATATTATCTTCACTGAAAAAAAACGATTCTGGCTAGCAAGTTTGTTGAGCAGTGTTCTCTTTCATGGCAGCAGTAGTGTGTACTGGGGAGAGTGCAGATTCTGGAGCTTAGCTGATTGGGTTCAGGTCCCAGCTTTTCCATTTTCTTATTGTGTGGCCTTGGGCAAGTTATTCGCCTTCTCAGTACATCACTTCCCTTATATGTAAAATGGAAGTAATATCTCATAGGGTTGTTATAAAGAATAAATAAATTTATCTCATAGGAATCTTACAAGGATTAAATGAGTTCATTTTATAGGGTTGTTATAAGAGTTAAAAGAGTTATTACACCGAGGACAGTGCTTGGAACATGGTAAAATCAGCTTGAGTATTAAACTACTAGTATTTACAAACAGTTTCTTAATATATTAAAAATGTGAAAGAGTTACTTATTTTTGTTTGCTGATTATTGTTTTTGCTTTGTGCCAAATGCTTGCAAAGGAAGTAGGCAGCAGTCCTAGATTTATAATAAATATTTAAATTTAATATTGGACTTAGTTGAATGTTTGAGTGACTCTTTTATGCAAAAAATGGGCTAGGTGGTTTTGGAAACATAAAGTAATATAAGTTATGGTCTCCAGTATTAGAGGTTTTACCATCTACACAGAGAAAAGAGAAATCCATGCAATGAATTGTCGCTATACTACAAAAAAAATTTAGTGTCAGATAGGTGATACTTGAACTAAGTATTGCATTAGAATATTCCTATTGTTGATACCTAATTTATAAGGTATATGCTTAATACCTTTCTAACATTTCAAATGTTTTTATACACTGACTAGACCATGTCTGTGAGAATGAGAAGTTGTAATTTTGATGAGCAGGAAGTGGGGAAGATGGGGCTAAATAACGAGACATAGAATTCGAGGACTTTGACTTTGTTACATGGATGTCTAAGAATCACTGAATGATTTTTGAATAGAGGAAGAGCTGCCATCAATCAAGAGTCACTGAGCTTTCTAAGTTGTATGCTGGTAGTATCTGAGGAGGATGAGACTAGTGGTTGTGTAGAGGATGAACAGGAAGGCAGGGATTTTAGTTAGAGAAGCCAGCTAGAAGGAAGTTGCAAATGCCCTGGTGTGAGATGGTTAGGGTAGCACCTCGGTGGTGGAGTAGAAGAGAGGGATATAAGAGGAATTGCAATGCAAAAAGTGTGCATTACGTGTGTGTATGTGTGTGTAATAAACATGCAAGAGGCAAGGGAAGGGACATTCACAGAAAGATAGACAAGATGCAAAGGCAGAGGGCTATGTACCAAATGAAGGAACAAGATAAAACCCCAGAAAAACAACTAAATGAAGTGGAGATAGGCAACCATCCAGAAAAAGAATTCAGAATAATGATAGTGAAGATGATCCAGGACCTCGGGAAAAGAATGGCGGCAAAGATAGAGAAGATGCAAGAAGTGTTTAACAAAGACCCAGAAGAATTAAAGAACAAACAAACAGAGATGAACAATACAATAACTGAAACGAAAAACACACTAGAAGGAATCAATAGCAGAATAACTGAGGCAGAAGAACAGATAAGTGACCTGGAAGACAGAATGGTGGAATTCACTGCCACAGAACAGAATAAAGAAAAAATAATGAAAAGAAATGAAGACAGCCTAAGAGACCTCTGGGACAACATCAAACGCACCAACATTCATATTATAGGGGTCCCAGAAGGAGAAGAGAGAGAGAGAAAGGGCCCAAGAAAATATTTGAAGAGATTATAGACAAAAACTTCCCTAACGTGGGAAAGAAATAGCCACCCAAGTCCAGGAAGCACAGAGAGTCCTAGGCAGGATAAACCCAAGGAGAAACATGCCGAGACACATAGTAATCAAATATGCAAAAATTAAAGATGAAAAATTATTGAAAGCAGAAAGGGAAAAATGACAAATAACATACAAGGGAACTCCCATAAGGTTAACAGCTGATTTCTCAGCAGAAACTCTACAAGCCAGAAGGGAGTGGCATGACATATTTAAAGTGATGAAAGGGAAGAACCTACAACCAAGATTACTGTACCCGGCAAGGATCTCATTCAGATTCGATGGAGAAATCAAAAGCTTTACAGACAAACAAAAGCTAAGAGAATTCAGCACCACCAAACCAGCTCTACAACAAATGCTAAAGGAACTTCTCTAAGTGGGAAACACAAGAGAAGAAAAGGACCTACAAAGACAAACCCAAAACAATTAAGAAAATGGTAATAGGAACATACATATCAATAATTACCTTAAACGTGAATGGATTAAATGCTCCAACCAAAAGACACAGACTCACTGAATGGATAAAAAAATGAGACCTGTATATATGCTGTCTACGAGAGACCCACTTCCAACCTAGCGACACATACAGACTGAAAGTGAAAGGACGGAAAAAGATATTCCATGCAAATGGAGATCAAAAGAAAGCTGGATTAGCAATTCTTATATCAGACAAAATAGACTTTAAAATAAAGACTATTACAAGAGACAAAGAAGAACACTACATAATGATCAAGAGATCAATTTAAGAAGAAGATATAACAACTGTAAATATTCATGCACCCAACCCAGGAACCCCTCAATATACAACGCAGATGCTAACACCCATAAAAGGGGAAATTGACAGTAACGCAATAATAGTAGGGGACTTAAACACCTCACTGTCACCAATGGACAGCTCATCCAAAATGAAAATAAATAAGGAAACAGAAGTGTTAAATGATACATAAAACAAGATGGACTTAACTGATATTTACAGGACATTCCATCCAAAAACAGCAGAATGCACATTCTTCTCAAGTGCTCATGGAACATTCTCCAGGATAGATCATATCTTGGGTGACAAATCAAGCCTTGGTAATTTTAAGGAAATTGAAATCATATCAAGTATCTTTTCCAACCACAACCCTATGAGACTAGATATCAATTACAGGAAAATGTGTTTGTATCTGTAAGAGATACAAACACATGGAAGCTAAACAACACACTACCTAATAACCAAGAGATCACTGAAGAAATCAAAGAGGAAATCAAAAAATACCTAGAAACAAATCACAATGAAAACACAATGATCCAAAACCTATGGGATGCAGCAAAAGCAGTTCTAGGAGGGAAGTTTATAGCTATACAAGCCTACCTTAAGAAACAAGAAACATCTCAAATAAACAACCTAACTGACACCTAAAGCAATTAGAGAAAGAAGCACAAAAAACCCCCAAAGTTAGCAGATAGAAAGAAATCATAAAGATCAGGTCAGAAATAAATGAAAAAGAAATGAAGGAAACAATAGCACAGATCAATAAAACTAAAAGCTGGTTCTTTGAGAAGATAAACAAAATTGATAAACCATTAGGCAGACTTATCAAGAAAAAAAGGGAGAAGACTCAAATCAGTAGAATTAGACATGAAAAAGGAGAAGTAACAACTGACACTGCAGAAATACAAAGGATCATGAGAGATTACTACAAGCAACAATATGCCAATAAAATTAACAACCTGAAAGAAATGGACAAATTCCTACAAAAGCACAACCTTCTGTGACTGAACCAGGAAGAAATAGAAAATGTGAACAGACCAATCACAAACACTGAAATTGAAACTGTGATTAAAAGTCTTCCAACAAACAAAAGCCCAGGACCAGATGGCATCACAGATGAATTCTATCAAACATTTAGAGAAGAGCTAACACCTATCCTTCTCAAACTATTCCAAAATATAGCAGAGGGAGGAACACTCCCAAACTCATTCTATGAGGCCATCATCAGTCCGATACCAAAACCGGACAAAGATGTCACAAAGAAAGAAAACTACTGGCCAATTATCACTGATGAACATAGCTGCAAAAATCCTCAACAAAATACTAGCAAACAGAATCCAACAGCACATTAAAAGGATCATACATTATGATCAAGTGGGGTTTATCCCAGGAATGCAAGGATTCTTCAATATACGCAAATCAATCAATGTGATATACCATATTAACAAATTGAAGGTGAAAAGCCATATGATCATCTCAGTAGATGCAGAGAAAGCTTTCGACAAAATTCAACACCCATTTATTATAAAAACCCTCCAGAAAGTAGGCATAGAGGGAATGTACGTCAACATAATAAAGGCCATATATGACAAGCCCACAGCCAACATCGTCCTCAATGGTAAAAAAATGAAACCATTTCCACTAAGATCAGGAACAAGACAAGGTTGTCCACTCTCACCACTATTATTCAACATAGTTTTGGGAGTTTTAGCCACAGCAATCAGAGAAGAAAAAGAAATAAAAGGAATCCAAATAGGAAAAGAAGAAGTAAAGCTGTCACTGTTTGCAGATGACGTGATACTATACATAGAGAATCCTAAAGATGTTACCAGAAAACTACTCGAGCTAATCAATGTATTTGGTAAAGTTGCAGGATACAAAATTAATGCACAGAAATCTCTTGCATCCCTATACAGTAATGATGAAAAATCTGAATAAGAAATTAAGGAAACACTCCCATTTACCATTGCAACAAAAAGAATAAAATATCTAGGAATAAACCTACCTAAGGAAACAAAAGAGCTGTATGCAGAAAATTATAAGACACTGATGAAAGAAATTAAAGGTGACACAAACAGATGGAAAGATATACCATGTTCTTGGATTGGAAGAATCAACATTGTGAAAATGACTCTACAGCCCAAAGCAATCTACAGATTCATTGAAATCCCTATCAAATTACCAATGGCTTTTTTTTTTATAGAACTAGAACAAAAACCCTTAAAATTTGTATGGAGACACAAAAGACCCCAAATAGCCAAAGCAGTCTTGAGGGAAAAAAAAAACGGAGCTGGAGGAATCAGGATCCCTGACCTCAGACTCTACTACAAAGCTACAGTAATCAAGACAGTATGGTACTGGCACAAAAGCAGAAACATAGATCAATGGAACAGGATAGGAAGCCCAGAGATAAATCCACACACCTATGGTCAACTAATCTATGACAAAGGAGGCAAGGATATACAATGGGAAAAAGACAGTCTCTTCAATAAGTGGTGCTGGGAAAACTGGACAGCTACATGGAGAAGAATGAAATTAGAACAGTCCCTAACACAAAAATAAACTCAAAATGGATTAGAGACCTAAATGTAAGACCAGACACTATAAATCTCTTAGAGGAAAACATAGGAAGAGCACTCTTTGACATGAATCACAGCAAGATCTTTTTCATCCACCTCCCAGAATAATGGAAATAAAAACAAAAATAAACAAATGGGACCTAATGAAACTTAAAAGCCTTTGCAAAGCAAAGGAAACTACAAACAAAACGAAAAGACAACCCTCAGAATGGGAGAAAATATTTGCAAACGAATCAATGGACAAAGGATTAATCTCCAAAATATATAAACAGTTCATGAAGCTCAATATTAAAAAAAAAATCCAAAAATGGGCAGAAGACCTAAATAGACATTTCTCCAAAGAGGACGTACAGATGGCCAAGATGAACATGAAAAGCTGCTCAACATCACTAATTATTAGAGAAATGCAAATCAAAACTACAATGAGGTATCACCTCATACCAGTTAGAATGGTCATCATCAGAAAATCTACGAACAACAAACACTGGAGAGGGTGTGGAGTAAATGGAACCCTCTTGCACTGTTGATGGGAATGTAAATTGATACAGCCACTATGGAGAAGAGCATGGAGGTTCCTTAAAAAACTAAAAATAGAATTACCATATGACCCAGCAATCCCACTACTGGGCATATACCCAGAGAAAACCATAATTCAAAAAGACACACACACCCCAATGTTCATTGCAGTGCTATTTACAATAGCCAAGTCATGGAAGCAACCTAAATGCCCATCGCCAGACGAATGGATAAAGAAGGTGTGGTACATATATAGAATGGAATATTAGCCATAAAAAGGAACGAAATTGGGTCATTCGTAGACATGTGGATGGATCTACAGACTGTCATACAGAGTGAAGTAAGTCAGAAAGAGAAAAACAAATATCGTATATTAACGCATATATGTGAAACCTAGAAAAATGGTACAGATGAACTGGTTTGCAGGGTAGAAATTGAGACACAGATGTACAGAACAAACGTATGGACACCAAGGGGCGAAAGTGGCAGGGGCGGTGGTGGTGTGATGAATTGGGAGACTGGGATTGATGTATAGACACTAATATGTATAAAATGGATAACTAATAAGAACCTGCTGCATAAAAAAATAAATAAAATAAAATTCAAAAAAAATGGAGGCAAGGGAAGGAAGGGTAAAAGATTAAAAGATATAACCAGTGGTGGGCTTGGGCTGGCTTGTACATGCTTGGGAGAGTAGATTTTGTGCTTCTCTTCCCTTTGAAACCCCATCTTCAGTGACAGCACATTTGTCACTTGTAATCAACCATAGTATAAGCATTTACACTTCTGAAAACAGCAAACGGTACAAGTGAGGGCATTTCATTTTTCCAGAAAGCCAGTTTATCTGCACACCGTGGGGTGAACCCAAAATTTTGAATTTGGATGACTAACTGAATAGAGATTTTGGAGATGATATGAGTTTGATTTGGGGCCTATTGAGATTATAGTAACAACTGGGAACAGTCTGACAATGTGGCAAATTCCATCTATAAGTGGTACTCACTATCCTTTTGATAGAGACTATAAAATGTTCAGTAAATCTGTTATGCTGCCTTGGAGTTGAAACAAAAAGATGAAATTCTTCTGAAGACACATGTTTTGCATTAAACATGTAATTTCATTGCAGAAACACTAAAAACGCCATTGTTTTATCAGTAAAAGTTTTTACAGATATGGTAAAGTTTCCTATGGATCAAAGAGTAGCTAAGCCACAAAACAAAATGATGATTCAGCTGAGAATTCTTGTTAATACAAGCTCGTATTATCAGGAAGACTCAGGGAGAAAGAATTGTTTGCTGTTGTTCTGGATGGAAAGCAGAGTGAGGATGTGGGATTTCACAGATTTCATCTTTTACTTGAACTCTTAAGTTGGAAGATCTTTTCCTTTCTGTGAGAGATAGTCTTTCAAAAATTAAAACAGTTTATCTTTTCAGCAGAGATTTGTGAAATCAATTATGCAGCGTCAGTAAAGTACAATTCAGAGGGTGGTGTTTTGTGCAAAAAGATGTGAATGACTTATTCAGTGACACTATGTTACAAAGCAGTATTGTTGCATGATCCCAATTTTATATTCAAACATATTGTGTCGGTGCCTTCAAAGGCTGGAGGAGTAAAATATTTAAAAGAGCTATCTCTGCTTGATGAGATTACAGGTTGCTGTTTGTTTAACCCTGTTGCTATGTATCTATTTTTGCTGTAGAATTATGAGACCTAATAAAAAATGTTGATACAATAAGAAAAGATACACTATCATGCTTGGCTGAGTCCAGTGTCACAAGTAACTTGACAATTTAAAATTTTACAGGGTGTCCCTGGAGCAAAGGGAGAAAGAGGAGAAAGAGTAAGTATCCTCTGGAGTGTTGATCAGCTGCAGCTGACTGCACACATTTTGTTGCATAAGCCTGATAAAGGATAACCATTTACTATCATGATTACTCATTGCTCTAATACCACTTCTCTTCCCCGTCTCCTCAACTCGCTTGACTGTGAGCACATTTTCAAGTGGAAACCACCCTGTGGGCTAGAAGTCAGGAGTGCTGGCTTCTAGTTGCAGATCTGCTACTATCCAGCTAGGTGACCTTAGGCCATTTCTTTCAGGCTAAAATGGAGAGAATCAAACTCATCTAACTCACAAAGTGGATTTAATGAAGACATAATATAATGGATGTGAAAAGGCTTCAGAAAAGTAAAAGCTCTATTCAAAATGCCAAGCGGTAGATTGAGGCTTGTGTATTTCCAATATGAGAACCAAGGAAGACAAAGGCAGCATGGAGTCAAAGAACTGGCTGTGAAACTTAAATCAGTTTATTTTAGGGGACTTCTATATCCTTTGAGAAATTGCGCCACTGCTCATAAAATTGTGCTGTCGGCTCTAGTAGAAACAGCAGTGACCTTGGGCTCATCCAGTTACCTCTGTGAAAACTTGGGCAGTATGTTTAACTCTGTTCATCTGTAAGATGGATTTAACATCTTTCCTCTGAGTTGCTATTAGTATTAAGTAAGCCACTGGTTGAGAAATTGCTGTATTTTACAAGCTCTAAAGAGTGATAAATAAGGCATTAAATATGTATGGGTTTATCACAAAGCTATTAAATTTTTTAGAATCTGGGGCCAGAAACACTTGAACTTTTTAATTTAATAAAGGCTCTCAGGAACCTTGTACCATGAGTTCCAGATTGCTTATACCTTCTCCGTGTGCACCTACCTGTGTGTCAATCCTACCTGTTGCTAGGAGACAAAGAGCCCAGGTTGGGAACAATAGGTCAAGTCTCATTTCCATCCTGGAAATCCTGCCATTGGCTGGGTTTGTGGCTGAGAGTCAGCAGTCTGCTTTTTTCTCATCCAGGGTGACCTACAGTCTCAAGCCATGGTGAGAGCAGTGGCACATCAGGTGTGCGAACAGCTCATCCAAAGTAAGTGTGTTATAGTTCCAGATGTTTTCTGTTACGCGTCCAAACGGGAATTTGCCTTCGCACAAGCATAAGGACTAAGCTTTGTCTTGTTTCAGAAACATAAGCTTTACAGATGGCCATCACTAACCCATCTAAGTGATCATTACATATTACCCTAGAGTTCTGCATCGATGGTGCAGAGACCAAATTCCTCTCTTTTGTCTGTCCAAAACCTCTCTGTTTGCCCATATAGGTTTAACTTGACTGCCGATATCAAATCTTTTATTTCTTCTTCATCTCTCCAAATAGATAGATTTTTTTCTCAAGTCCTCAGCACTTGAAAGCTGCCAAACTGAGGCATCAGAAGCTACCTTCAAGCCACTAGATTTAAATCCATATCTCTTTCTTACCCATTTCTTTTGGTTAGCCCAAGCCTCTTCCCTTTATTCTTTAAGATTTATACCAAAAAAATGCAGGCACACAAACATACATGCACACATGGGGACAGGCTTCATGTGAACATCTGACATGATACTTGGGCTCTGTGCCAAAAATTACACTGGAACACACTTTATATCACACCTGTCCCATTTCTTCATTTTAAACTTGAACTTTCCCACAGGCCAGTATTTCAGTTACTGATTCATGCTCATTCACTTACATACCAATGCATCTGTGCATTTCTCCCCTGCCCACTGACTTTATATTTTGTCTCAGTAATCTAACCAGAGGGTTACTAGAGTGGGCCCTTCTCTCTGCCAGTCATTTGTTTAGTTCCACAAAGGTCTGGGGCCACATGGAGATGAAATATTCCTCTCAAACCCAGACAGCTCTGGCCTGGCTCTGCTGTCAAGCCCCCTGGTTCTGTAGCATCCACCATCTCCAAGGCCAACATTACCTAAGTGGCTGCCTTAACAGCTTTGAGGTTATATTTTTTTAACCCGGGAAGTTTGGGAGTCCTGTAAGTGTCCAAGAAGGCGCTATTGGCTGGGTCCAAAATTCCATCTGCAGTAGATAAACCCAGATCTCATCCTGCAGAAAGCATGGAGTGAAGGTCTACAGGGACTTGGAAGAGTTTTCATTAAGACGTAAATCTTAGGGCAAACTGAATACAAAGCTACTATCTTCAGATGTAGTAGTAATGCTCCCTATACTTTAACTTTATTTCATTTTGTATTATATTGCCCAAACTAGTGGTTGTGAAAGAGAGAATTTATCGGTTAAATGAAACTACTTAAGTTTAATGCCAAAATAGGATCTCTGAAAATACAATTAATTATAAAAGGGAAACAACATTAAGTAGAATATGTCTGAAGCTAACCTGTACCTTGGATTATTTTGTAAGTTTCTCATTTCAAGTATACACTGTAAATGGGTGGGTAATGATTTTAAGGAAACCTAAGGGTTAAACCCTAATATGACTCACTGACCATAATATAAGGAAGATTTCACAATAGTTGCTATCTTATTCCACTGTAGAATAAAAATCTTATATAAATATGTGATTATTTGAAACATGCCCTAAAAATTGAGAGTCCAAAATCCAGGTTTTCCCATCAGGAATTCTCAGATTCTTGTGAATAACTTCTAGGAAATAGAAACCAGCAGGGGTTATACAAGAGCTGAAACAGGTCTGTAAAATAGGGAGGCCCTGCCTGTCAATGTCATTGTCAGAGGAAAAAAATAGAAGAGATTTTATGCCAGTCTATGAGCAAAACCCAACCCACCCAGAAGCTTTATTTCTGGTACCTCAACCATCTGCCCACACACCACTCCATGTTTCTCTGGGCTTCTTATTTCCTTCCTTAGGCTTCACCTCAGAACTTGATTATCATTTAGCATATAATTCCTCACATGTTCAGTTACCTGGTTTTTAGTCCAGATCTGAATTATGCTAGGAAATGTTATGTGGGAAGCTGTGCGAGGCTGAGGTGATGACAGCTAGAGAAGTATCAATAATAAAGTATGGCCCTTTTATCAAAGGAGGAAGCTGAAAAAGCAGATGTGGAAATGTCTCATCCCACCCAAACATTCATGAACATGCCTACTAATGGCTCCTGAGTCATCAGGAAGCCAGTTCTACTTACAGTCATGGTCCTATGCTTAAGAATGCATTGACTATATCTTAGAAATCATCCCTCTAAAAATGGTTACTATTCTTTATTTAGGGTTGAATGTTTAAAAAGGAATAAATGACAGTCATCTGGAAAGTTCACTTCTTTGGGAAAATGTTATCTCCTGATGATGCTGAAAAATGGGGCATTATGGTGTCAAATACTTTCTCAATCTATACGTCTAATTATTAAAAGACATTCTTCCAGGCACAACTGAGTTAAGGGATTATGGGAGAGAGAGCCAGATTTTTTAAAAAAATAAAGCTATTCAGAGTTTCTGCAGCTGGGACCCAAGTAAAGGTTTCTGCAAAAAGGCTTGGCAATGAAGAAATGAGTTGAAACAGCGCACTTGTCTGGGGATTTCTGAGCAAGAGGGTGGAACAGGCTTTGTGGGTTGGAAAAAAAGACATATGACTTGGGTGGAAATCGCTGGAGAAAGGGGCAGCTGGGTGAGGATTTAGGGGTCAGATAAATGTTGGGGGTGAAGATAAAATTTATGATTTCTGGTCAGTGATGTTTACTGAGATGCTGACGTGAGCTGTGGAATTCCAAACACATGAGATGCGACTTGAATACAATCCAGCTGTTAATATCATCCAAAGTAAAATGCAAAAATTTTTCAGTTGGAAATCAACTTATTTCAGAGGGATGTGCTTCTTCCTATTGGTGGGTGTCTAACAGAATTGTTTGGAACCTTGATAATTAATACCTTCAGTTCTCCCTTTCTATGTGTAAGAGTTCATCGAATGCTTCTTTGTCCTTCGTGTCTCAGGTCATATGGCCAGGTACACAGCCATCCTCAACCAGATTCCCAGCCAGTCAACATCAATCCGGACCATCCAAGGGCCTCCTGGAGAGCCTGGGAGACCAGGCTCACCTGGAACCCCTGGTGAACAAGGACCCCCAGGTGCCCCAGGCTTCCCAGGAAATGCAGGTGTGCCAGGGACCCCAGGAGAACGAGGTAAGCTGGACCACTCCTCTCACTGAGTGCGCTGAAACAAGAGTGTAACAGTGGTGCTTATTCAATGATAAAGTTCCAAATAATGGACCTAAATTAATTCTATTCCATCTATTCTTCAGCTTCTTGTTTATTAATTCCCAATATTGAGAAAATTGAGTAATCTACAAAACATTTATTAAGAGCCATGTCTGCCTTTATGCAAAAGGAGGATCAGAAACTCCAATTCACCTCTAAAAGGCTTTTGAGCTAATGAGAGAAAGAGGTCCCCTCTAGATGGATGAATTAAAAAAATATGCCCATCCAGGTAGAACTACAAAATGATACCCCTCTCTGGACAGATGTAGCATCAAACGTATGTGTCAACTGAAAAAACACACACACACACACGCAACCTAAAAGTTGAGAATTATGTTTTATTTGGCGGACTCACTGAGGACTTAAGCCTGGGATGCAGCCTCTCAGATGGGTCTGAGGAACTGCTCCGAAGAGATGAAGGAGGACCTGGATTTGTAGGAGTTTTGCAACAAAAACCAGGTAGTGGGAACATCAAAAGAGAACTATTAATTAAGGAAAAACAGGCATCTCAAATTAATGAATTCAGCACTTTTCTATGAATGGGAAGATGCAAGAGTCTGGGCTCATTGAAATCATTCCTTTGATATGAACCTTAACTACCTAGAGCCAGTATTCTGTTCTTTTCCATCCTGAATCTCCTCAGGGTGCACTGTTGGGGGCAGCCGTAGTGGCTGCTCGCTTGATGGACACAACATCTTTTGTTTGCTGATATGGCAAGCAGCATTCTTTGTCCCCATGTGTCATGGCAAGTAGAGAGCTCACTTCCTAGGTCTGGTACATTTTTTGTGCAGTTCCCATACCAGGCAATGGTCAACCTTGAGGTAAAGCATGAGTCATATCAACATATGATTTACATGTGCTTATGTAGACCATGCCAATTCTAAACTTCAAATTAAATACTGTTTGTGGCTCATCTTCCTATAACAGGAGACAGTATTTTATTTAATAGTTCCATGGGCCAATGTTTAATTTTTCCTACTAAAGTTTCTTTCAAATAGAGATCCTATTTAGCCTTTTCTTCTACCCTTTACAGGTCTTAGCAGTGTTGTGTAATACAATAATGGACTCTTTTGATTGAATTTCACCCTATTCTGTAATTGGCCAAGATCTCCCACTCCAGAAGCAGATCAGATCAAAGAGAGGTGGGAAAATGGGGTTACGTATCAGCCACAAAGAAAGTGATAGGAAAAGAGATAACCAATAAAAGTATTTTCTAGGACACAATCTTATGGAATGTAGATTGGGAGAAAAGCTAACTAGTACCTATCTGCTCTTGTGAGTCATATTGCTTTAATGAGATATGTAGGATATACTCCTTTGATCAAATTTGAGATGTAAAATGCAGATTATCAAGATAATATCTCACATTTATTCTTGATCCATGCCAACAGGCCATGTGCATTTCTGCCTTTGCACTTTTGGACACTTTGTTCTTCCCCCTTTGGAAACATCCTTTCCTTTCCCTGCCTTACGTGAATCTTACACTTAGTTCAAGGCTCAGCTTAACCCCTGTCTCATGCATGACGTTTTTGTTGATTGTTGTAGACCAACAGATGTCTCCACCCCCTGAATACCTGATGCTCTGACCGTCTCTCCCACCCATTTTAGCAGTCATCACATGTTAATGAACAGCATGATGGCAGAAAGCAGGGCTCAGGTCTGAATTGCTTTGCAATAATAGATCCTCATCAGATAATTGTTGCTTTGATTGCAACCCAGTTCTGATTTTCCTTTCTAAAGGGTTTCCCTGTGCCAGGGCACTAAATCAGCAGATGTAGAGAAGGACATAATTTCCTCGCAGTATACCAACGATCTGGCAGCCAGGAAGGTGGCCACCTCTGTCAACAGGACACCCTCTAATGGGGTTGGTGATGGATCAACTGTGACTCAGGGAGCATAGGGCCAGCGCCTGAGTCACTCTCGGCGAGTCACAAGTTGTCTTTGTTCTTTTTGGAAGTCCTGTCCTCGTTCCTGCCAGACTGAGTCTTTCCTGCTCTGCAAGAACACTTGAATGCTTAGATCAGAGAAAAATCAGCCAAGGATCCTCAAACAGTGGTCCAGACAGCCCTTGAAATATGAATTTCCATGATAGAATTTTCTGACATACATGTATGTATACATTCCGAAAGAGTATAGTAGATAAGCAAAATCCTGTATTTCACAAACACAGGTAGGATGACAGTAAGAGAAAGTGAGAAATGCCCTCTGAGCATGAGGGAAGGTGATTTTGGTTGATTACCAACTGGGAGGGTGTGCTTTGGGGTTTAAGGTAGGGGTTTATAGGCCAGCGCCCAGGGGACTTTTCATTCCCAGCAAAGTATTTCAATCCTGTTGCAACTGGGATTCATGGTTGCAAGGAGAACAATAATTAAAAAATATATATATTTATTGAAGTATAGTTGATTTACCATGCTGTGTTAGTTTCAGGTATACAGCAAAGTGATTCATGTTTTGATATTAGCCTTGTGGTCCAAAAACCCAGAAAAGATTGATACAGAAAAATGTCTGCCTTTCCACTAAATCAAAACGATAGAATTTTAAAACTGAAGAAACTGCAGCCATCTTTTCTCCTGACCCTCTCATTTTATATAAAAATGAAGCTTATAAAGTTATCAAGGCCCAAAGATGCTAGAAGTCAGCCAATGTCAGGACTGGAAATAAAAACCAGAGATCAGTTTGATTTTTTTTCTGTATAAAATATGATTATCGGGCTTCCTTGGTGGCTCAGTGGTTGGTTGAGAGTCCACCTGCCGATGCAGGGGACATGGGTTCGTGCCCCGGTCCAGGAAGATCCCACATGCCGCGGAGCGGCTGGGCCCGTGAGCCATGGCCGCTGAGCCTGTGCATCCGGAGACTGTGCTCCACAACGGGAGAGGCCACAACAGTGAGAGGCCCGCATACCGCAAAAACAAACAAACAAAAAACAAACAAACAAAAATATATGATTATCACTCTACTGTAGAATACAATTTTTAAAGGACACTTCATTATAATGAGTAAAAATAAGTACTATTACTAGGCGGTGTACTTAGACAAATAATAAGCTACAAAAGTAAGACTGAAAGACATATGGATGTTGAGACTCTGGCATAGCATTGAGGGGAACCTCACTTTCTGCTGAGTCTTCATTAAAAAAAAATTCATAACTCTATTGATTTGGCTAATTTTTCACCAGAAGTACTCCATCTGATTTCTCTATTCTAATTTTTCAAAAGTTTTTAAAACTTCTTAAAACATAATGAACAAGGAGAAATACATTTTACATCATGATGCTGTATGCCTGTGCATGTGTGTGCATTCAAACTTATATAACTGAGGCAAATAGAAATAATACTTTCCCTTACTATTGTTTCCTGTTTTCTTTTGTTAAAAGGCTGAGGGCATGGGGAATTCTGTTCAATACTCTGTAATAACCTATATGGGAAAAGAATCTGAAAAAGAAGAGATATATTATATGTATAACTAAGTCACTTTGCTTTGCACCTGATAATACAACATTGTATATCAACTATATTGCAATATAAAATTAAAAAAAAAAGGTTAAGGGGCACCTTTGGATTTTATGACCTCAGTTTGAAATACACTGTTCTAGTTCAAGATCTTTGATTAACGCCATTCTTATCTTTGAAATATCCAAAGAATATGCATTTTTAGAGAATAGAAATTGCAAATATTCCTTCCACATTAGCTCGGTGAAGTAGATGGCCATTCATGACTTTCCTTATTACCTAACAGAAGACTGTATTTTCACTCCATCCGATTGTCTTCCTCGCTTTCATTAACCCTTTGTCTCCTTTAACTTAAAGTATTTTTCATAAGATTGTGTGGAACAGTCTCTTAGCTGTCTTCTCCCATAGGTTGTAATAGAAAGAGAATCCTCAGAGTTTAATGATTCAAAGAGATCGTGCAGCTCACATTGTTCCTCCAAAACTTAAACTCCACCTGAGACTTGGCTGTTTATTGGCCCCCAGAATTGAAGGGGTTCCACTTGCATCACAGAAGCAAAATGTGATGCGCCTGCTTTCTCTTCTCACTTATACTACACTGTTAATTTATGTCAAAGAAAGGCGATTCCTCCATGGACTAGGCTACATTTTTGCTGCCTTTCCCCCATTAAACTCTGCACTATCTTCAGGTAAATGACACTAAAGCCTGGCTTCCAAAATTTAGAAAAATGGGTGGGATCAGCTCTGAGGTTCCTCTGTTGTTCCTCTGTTGTTCCCTGAACTGTGACAATTGAGTCCTAACTATTCTGACCTTAACTCACTCTCCAATTAGCCTTGTGTGATTCTAACTAGATCCTCTTGACAACTCAATTTCTAATTGGGATCTCTGCATGTCATTCCCAGATGACTAATCTGTTTATTTCCTTATTCCATTTATTTAAATGTTCATTATCCACCCTGATATCTTGAACCATTTATGAACCCAGACAACAGTAGCTTAGTTGGTCTAGAGTCCACAAAATTCCGTTTACTTATTTATCGGAAAAGAACTGGGAAATTTTCCTGATTTCAGTCTTCATGCAACTCCTTCAGTTTCTATGATTCTCCAAAATATACTGGATCAGAGGAACCATCCAACTAAAGATTTTCATGTTTAGATTGTATATCCATAACAGCTGGAATTCATAGCTGGTTTATTTTCTATAATAAATCAACAAATATTTATGAAATTCAAGGTTTATGTAAGGCTCTTGGCTGGGCAGTGTGTGAGATAATACTATGATTTATGGCTTTTGCTTGTTATGTTAGGCGCCAAATGCATCTGGCAATATTGTGCTCGGTCCCATATATACAATCTCATTTGGATGAAATAGAAGACATGGTTTGGATAAGGAAAGAATATGATATATTACTGAATGTACAAGTAGGGAGACGGCAACTGCTAAGCAAGTTATGTGAAAGTACATGCTGTCAGAATTTAGAGGAAGACAGCACTGTGGCCTTTGATAAGAAATGGTGCTATCATTTATTAAGAAATTACTTAATAAACCAGCAGTTGCTTAGTACATTATTAATGCTCATAAAACTTTTATGAGATCTGGATTAGCCCCATTTTTAGGTGAAGAAACTGAGGCTCAGCCGGATGGTCAATTGTCACAAAGACCACACAGCTGAACAGCAGGGGACCAGAATTCAAATCCAGATGGGTATGATTCCAGAATATCTGTGCTTGCTCACCTCTGCCCTGTTGTCACCTTTAAATTCATTGCTTGGCGGGGGTTCCACAGAGGAGGCCAGCACTGTGCAGGGTTTGGTGAACCCTGTTTCATTATGGCTCCTAATATCCACAGTTCATAGCATGTGAACTGCTAGACTAACCAGAGTGTTTTAGTGGGTTATAGTTGTACTATTTGCAAGCTTCTTAATGCACTCTGTTCTGCTGTGTTTGGATAGCCTTGGGGCATCCGTGACCTGGCAGATGACCAGCTCTGAGAAGTCAGGTGACCTGTTTTGGGTACCTGTGGACATGATAAAGACACTTTTTAAAAAATTTATTATTTTTGGCTGCATTGGGTCTTCGTTGCTGCGTGTGGGCTTTCTCTAGTTGCGGCGAGCAGGGGCTACTCTTCGTTGCGGTGCACAGGCTTCTCATTGCAGTGGCTTCTCTTGTTGCAGAACACGGGCTCTAGGTGCACAGACTTCAGTAGTTGTGGCACGTGGGCTCAGTAGTTATGGCTCATGGGCTTAGTTGCTCCACGGCATGTGGGATCTTCCCAGACCAGAGCTCAAACCTGTGTCCCCTGCATTGGCAGGTGGATTCTTAACCACTGGGACACGAGGGAAGTCCCTGATAAGAACATTTTTTATGGTTATATATTTTGGCACTTGACAATTCTTCTAGATTTTAGCATAGGCCCAGTAGGGCAGTAACCTATAGGGAAATTTGTCATGGATCTGGCAATTTGAGATGCATGTATAGAAGTTATACTTCTATTATAGTATCTCAGCCTGGGGGCAAATAGGGAGAAACCTGGAACAAAGTAATTTAATTTTGTTTCACTTCTGATATTTTAGAAGAGAAACCATTTTCACCTTACTATGTGTGATGCTGCTTTAGCTGGAAACAGCATGATGGGATGGAAAGAATGCAGTTTGGGGCATCAATCACATATGGGTTAGGATCCTAACTTTGCCACATACTAGCTATGTAATCTTGGCTGCTTAATCTTTCTGAATTTTCATTCATTCATTTAACCAGCACTTACTGAGCATCTACTACATGTCAAGCTTGGTGCTGGGTGTTAACAGCATAGTGGTAAACAGGGGATACAGCTCTTGCCTTTTATGTACTTAGCATAGAGACAGATATTAAACAAAAAAAATGCATGAATAGCTTAATTTCAGTTTTTATGTGTTATGAAAAAATGTAGATTGCTCTATGAACATGGAAGAGGGGACTCTGACTTACTCTGTTGAGTCAGTGCTGTTTTAAATGAGACCTGAAAGTTTAGGAGTTTGCCATATCAGTAAGAAAGAAAGTCAGAAGAGAGCATTCTAGGCAAAGACAGCAATAGCATGTGCAAAGGTCCTGAGGTGGGAAGGGACTTGAAACCTATAAAGCCATGATTCTCAGCCCTAGCAAACATATTGTCTCCTATTTATAACAAATAATTTGCAACATTTCTGTTACTGTTCTAAACTGAAACTTATAGATAATAAATATTACCTGCCTTCACACATAATTTAAAAAAAATAGTGTCCTACTGTGTAATATAAAGAAGTAAAAGGAGAGTAATTTATGGTCAAATACTTTATTCCAATATACAGATTTCCAGTACAACTACAATGGAAACATAATGAAGAACTCAAAATATACTTGTATTTAAGAATTATTAAAATGCAACAGCTCCAAATTCAGGATGATATAGTTGAGCTTTATCAGTTACTTATGTCTCTACATTTGTCTCTATTGTGTTCACAGTGAAGATCTATTAAGATAGCAAGTACATCATTGGCACTATGCAAATAAATGTAAATTACCTTCTCCTACTATTTCAGGCACATGTTTTTTGGTTAACACATCTCTTGATTTTTCATTATGTCTTTTTTCCTACTAGACGAGGTCATGTCTTTCCCTATGCCAGCACCTGAAAAAAGTTTACTGGAAATGACTGGAAGTTATCATTGCAAAGACTTTCCCTTTGCTGGACTTCATTGGTTTCTATAAATTTCATGAGCACTTTATGTCTACTCTGTGGGATCAGATCTTTTGGATGTAAGAGCTCTAGTCGCTCCAATGTTATTACTGAGTATTAAAAAATATTAATATTGGAATGTCATTTTAATCAAGAGAAAATATCACGTTTGTCTAAAAGCTTGATGCTAGGGCAGTTTCTAACCTCTGCTGGCTCTCAGGATTAATTTATTATTGTTCTTTGAGGATAAGATCCCTGAGTGACTTTTGAAGTTGGAAGATGTCTCTCCTTGAGCTTTCCCTGCTACCGAAGACCAAATTTCTAATGACTGAATGTAAAGAAAGACAATATTTAAAGATCAGTTTTTATCAGTCGGGTTCTGTGGTTAACTTGAAAAAGATGGTCTTTGTTTCAGAAAATGAGAAAAGGAGGATGGGAGAAGGATAAGATGAACCACAACTGAACTCCCCTAAGCAAACACAGATAGAAAAGGAATCGGCCATCTTCTGGTTGCCGTTAAGTCAGTGACACCACCTTTCAGAGACAGAGAAGTGGCTGTCAGGGCAGCAGATGACACACTAAAGCTAACACTGAGTCCCTTATGCTCGTGCCACAGTTTACTGTGAATCCACAGGGCTGAGAAGTCTAGAGAAAAAGCTAGGTCCCCACTGGATTCAAAGCTGGGAGAGAGAAGTAGGGTTCTTATGTTCAACTCCTGTGGCTGAAAAGAGCTGTTGGCATAGACGATACATTTGGCAGAAAACTTTGGTCACAAATTCAGAAATGAAGCATAGTAGTTGTGAGCCAGGAATGCCTCAATGGT
The DNA here is from genome assembly GCF_964341445.2 of Mesoplodon mirus. Taxonomy (NCBI): domain Eukaryota; kingdom Metazoa; phylum Chordata; class Mammalia; order Artiodactyla; family Ziphiidae; genus Mesoplodon; species Mesoplodon mirus. The sequence continues at coordinate 18,244,873 of NC_138992.1, read as the reverse complement.
AAGCATCTGTGAAACTTCTTAATGTCCCTTGTATCCTGGTTTATTCCTGGAAAAATTCTCTTTATGGGACAGATCAACTTGATGAAAGATAGAGGGCCAGTAGAGCTCTCATAATAAGTTACTGGTGGATGCTTAAATATTTACAAGTCTTCCCTTGTATTATGGTTGATACTCAGCTGCATGAGACATCGTCTTTTCATTGCTGATAAAAATTATGGTTGATACTCAGCTGCATGAGACATCGTCTTTTCATTGCTGATAAAAATTATGGTTGATACTCAGCTGCATGAGACATCATCTTTTCATTGCTGATAAAAATCTGCTGAAATACATGTTTGTCTTCTTCCTCTCTTACTTTCCTATCCCCTCCCTCTCATAACCTGAGAGATGAATTCCAGAGAAATAAAGAGTTTTCTCTTTTTACACCCATTAATTATTTGGTAAAGTCCAATTTGAATGGCCTTTGGAACAAGACCTTTCTCTGAAGGTTTGATGGATTGTGTTTTCCTAATGTATAGTGACCTTAAGGCATTGACAATGAATGCTCTTTCTCTCTTTATCTCTTTGTACCATCTTTTATTTTGTAGATTTTTTTTCCTGTTACAGAGTGACCCTTTGCACTTACCATGGCTGCAGAAAGAAGCCCTATGTATTGATCTATTACTATGAACAAATTACTCTAAAACTTAGAAGCTTAAAACACTAAACATATATAATCATGGATTATATGGGTCTGGGATTCAGGAGTAGTTTAGCTGGGTGCTTCTGGCTCAGGGTCTCTCATGAGGTTGCAGTTAAGATGTCAGTCAGGGCTACAGTTATCTGGAGGCTCAAATGGGGCTGGCAGATCTACTTCCAGGATGGCTGGCTCACTCACTATCAAGAATGATTAGCAGGGTCTCAGGCCCTCCCTGACTACTCTGCTTATATTTGCATGAGAAGGATGAGTCTCTCCATAGGGATGCTTGGATGTTCTCGCAGCATGGCAGCTGCTTTCCTCAGAGCCAGTAATCCCTGCAAGGGAGCAGGGATGAGTCCACAGTACCTTTTGTAACTAGTCCCAGAAGTCACAGCTTTGCTTTCATTATATTCTCTTTACTAAGAAGGAGTCACTAAGCCCTGCCCATACTCAAGTAGAGGGGGACTAAGCTGTACATTTGAAGGGAGGAGCATAGAATTTGTGAATATGTATTTAATCACATTGTTCTAAATTAAACCAAGGTTTTCTGCCCTTGCCATGTAACCAGGGTGATGCTTTCATCTGTTAGAACGATTTCCACGCAGTCTGACTTCTAGCACACTTGTGAAGGGTTGGCTCATGCTGTGTCTGCCTGTTTTTGCCATTTAAATGGGTGTCTTTCTCTCCCGCCTCCTTTAAATTATTCAAGTGCCAGAGGTAGCTTTTTAGAGGGAAATATAAGATGTAGATTTAAGCACCTTGAAAGAGTAGCACCTATTGGAAAAGGCTTTTTGTAGACTAACACTTTTCGTGTCCCTATTTCTGGAATTCATTGTAATCAGGATAAAATCATTTGCCAGTCAAACACAAATAATTATTTTAAAAAGTCATTGACAAATTAAAATTGTCATTAAATTGTGTCTCCACTCTTCGTACTACTGTAATATGACTATTACAGTAACAAAAAACTGTAACTGTTGTTTTGTTTTCTTTTTGCCATGAAAACTGATATAGTTGTTTCTGTAGCTTAAAATTTTTTTGAAATCCTTAACTGGAATGTCTGTGTAGTAGGTTGTAGCAGATTCTTTACATTGGATTTCAGTCCTTGTCTTAGTAATGGGTAATATGATGGAAATACTGCCCAATGTTAATGCCATCTCAGGAAGATATCTTTGTGTAGTCCCGGGTTATGTTTTCCAGTCAGCTTCACTTCAAGTCTGTATCCTTTGCTCTAGCCAAACTGAACTCCTCAGGGCTCTCAGTACGAGTCAGCTTTTGCTGCATAACAAACCACAAAAATCTCAGTAACATGCAACAATAGATATTATTTCTCACTACATGTCTGTGGGAGGCAAGGGCAGCTCTGCTCTGCTGGGGCCCTGGCTGGGGGGAGCAGTGGCTCCCTAGAGTATGTTCTCCTTATGGCATTGGCAGAAATAAACAGGGCAACCCACCCACCAGTCATATTTCAAACCTCTATTCACATCATTGCCCACTGATATCCCATTGGTTGAAGCAAGTCACACGGCCAAGTCAAAATCCAAGGGATAGGGAAATGCATGAGCCTGTTGCAAGAGAACAGATGCATAATTCTATTGCAGAATAGTGAAGAATTCAGACCACTATTTTGGTTTACCACATCTTCATACATGCCTTTTCCTTTCCATACTCAGTGCTGATTCCTGTTGTGCCCTGTTCTTATAGCCTTTCATGGATTTTCACATGCTATTCTGACTCCCCAGAACTCTCTTTTTTCCTCTGGCTCATTCAGACTCAAATTTTGAAACTCATCTCAAGAGTCAGCTCTGCCAGACCACTCATCCCTCACTGTGGTTCATTTGTTTGGCCAGTGTGTTTGTTGTTGCTACACTACATTATTCCAACTGGATGAACAGGTGGAAGATCTGAGTAACATCTCTCTCGTTTGTACTCCCTGGTCCCCAAACACATGCCTCCACCATAGCAGTTTCCCATTATATTGTAATTGTTGGTGTGCTTCTCCGTCTTCCCGCTGGACTGTGAGTTCCTTGAATGGGACTGTGCCTTTCATCTCTGCATCCTCCACAAAGGAGCCTGAACACATATTTGACAAATGAATGGATGGCTGATCCCTACCTCATTACTGTGTAAAACATGTCATTTAGCACCAAGGTAGAATATACTTTCTTGAATTGTCCTTTATTGGTTTCACCTCTGTTAATCCTGTTTCACCAATGAGACCACATGCTCCCCACAAACCAAATTTAATGTCTGTTTTCCTTTTATTCCTCATAATACCTGTTATCTGATAGTTATTTCATGACTCATAAGTGATTTATGGTGTTAATTACCACTTGGCTAGCTTTTTGGCTGCCATTTCTCATTCAACCCTAGAGCCATGATAAAAGCAGAAGCCCATGTGGTTTAGTTCATCAATCTAAAGACATCCTGTTAATAGCCAAGGACTGCCAAGTTGACAACGTCAGCATTTTCTTCAAACCATCATCATATAATTTTAGCCAGAAAAGCAGGGTGAAATTTTTAAATAGTAGTTTTGGTTATACTGGGTATATTTTATATGCATTTCCTAAATGCATAGAAAAAGCATTGGATTTTTCAGTGCCCAAATTTAAGTGTGTCTAATTTAGATGTCTGTGGTAAAAAGGTCAAAGGATCTTCTGCCTATATTGCCTCTGTGTGTGTGTGTGCGCGCGCGCGCATGTGCACACACAAATAATCTGGAAATAGAGAAAGAGACTCCCTTTACTTTATTTTTTATCATTTTTCTTCCAGTTTTATTGAGATATAATTAACATACACTGTATAAGCTTAAGGCATATAGCATAATGATTTGGCTTACGTACGCCATGAAATGGTTACCATAGTAAGTTTAGTGAACATCCATTATCTCGTATATATACAAAATTAAAGAAATTGGAAAAAAATGTTTTTTTCTTGTGAAAATATTTTTCTCTTAGGATTTACTCTCTTGACAATTTGCATATATAATGCACAGCAGTATTAATTATTTTTATCATGGCATACTTTCCATCCCTAGTACTTATTTATCTTATAAGTGGAAGTATGTACGTTTTGACGTCCTTCATCCAATTCTCTTTTCCACACTCCCTATCTTTTATTTATTTATTTATTTATTTTTTTGCTGTACGCGGGCCTCTCACTGTTGTGGCCTCTCCCGTTGCGGAGCACAGGCTCCGGACACACAGGCTCAGCGGCCATGGCTCACGGGCCCAGCCGCTCCGCGGCATATGGGATCCTCCCAGACCGGGGCACGAACCCGTATCCCCTGCATCGGCAGGCGGACTCTCAACCACTGCGCCACCAGGGAGGCCCCCCCTATCTTTTAAATGTAGAAATGTACTTTGTCATTTTCTAAATTTCTGGCCTTGAACATAAACAAGTGAAATGGAAGTATACCATGTACTAGTTTATAGGATAAAACTAAAGCTGTTTATATTAGCCATGATAAACCATTTTCAGTGAATTTTTTGACATGGCTTTTAAAGCAATAAATACATTATAATAAATAAGTATACCAAATGCATTTTTGTAGGTGGGTGAAAACATACTTAGAGAAGATATATTCATTAACCCTTTCCATTTTCATTGGTTCTAGATTTAACTTTGACATTAAATTATTATGTGAATATAGCAATGTAATTTGGCTTTTCTGGACTTTTTACTAGCTTGGAAAAACATGATGAGGATCCTAGATATAGGATGTATTTATCTTAATAGTGATTCTTCATGCTTATTATGAAGGGCTGTTGGCCGTAACACATTTTGTTTTAAACTCCATAGTCCCTGGCCTTGTCCTGATGCCCTGACAAAACTCCCTGCTTTTCCGAGAGTGGAGAGCATCACATCACTTTTCAGCTCTGTAAAGAATAAAGACCAGACCAAGCTCTAATTTAAATATCTATTTAAATACCATCAAATGGCTGAATATTCATGCTGAACCTACAACACTCATTTTTTAAGCTATAGCAACTGGCTCATTTTCCTGCTAACTTTGTATCATTTATCATTTTCCCAACAGTCAATGCTGGAAATGATATGGCATTTGAGGAAGAGCAATCAAAACTTTGGAGCTGAAAGTGATAGATTGGCATTTGGTCTGACATTCTTATTATGTACCTATGAGGTCATAATATCAATGGCAAAACCAGATGGACAAAACACCAGGATTCCTGGTGCCCTATTTAATCCCTGTTCTCTTTTGCTCCACCCCTGCAGCTGTGAACTGTCAACCTGCAAACAACGAGATAGGGTTAGTGTGTGAGGATGAGTTGGGTACCTCATCATCTTCTCTCCTCTCTCCTCCCTTCTCCCTCCTTCACTGCCTCCTCCCTCTGTGATTCCCCCTGCCCTCCACTGCCCAAATGTAAGTGGGTCTAATTTAGAGGTCTGTGGTCAAAAGACCTGAGGACTTCCTGCCTATATTGTCATGTCTCTGAGTGATAGAAAACATTGAGGTGCAAACTATCCTGTTGTCTTGCTCTTGATCTGGTTAGTGGGTTCCTTTGGCTACTGGGTAGCACTACTTAATGATTCAGTGCGTTTTCCTCAGCTTTTCAAGTGCGACTGGCACAGTGTTTGTTGGTGGGGTTGAGCTCTGTGGGATTCTGGTCCACCTCAGCCAGTTGTATTGCTTTGTAGCATCCAGCAGAGGCAGACCCAGGTTTTGTGGGTCCCGAAGCTTAAACAGTTTGAGTTCCTCTTTAAGAAAAATAGTATGACTTACTACAAAAAAAAAAAAAAAAAAAAGGAAAAAAAGGGTAGGTAGAAAGTATTGAAGGAGTTCTATGCACGTAAGGGCCCATATTCAATTTCAGTCCGATACACAAAATTTGTCCTGATGTGACCTAGACCACTCCCCAGCCAGCAGCTGCCAAAGCTATTCCAACCATTTCTAGCTCCCCAGGCACTCCCTGTTCTCTCTCATCAGCAAGCCTTTGCATGTGCGTTTCCATCCATCCCTTCTTTCCTTGGCTAATGCCTGCTCTTCAAGACTTAAGTCCAATGGTCAGCTCTATTGGAAAACATTCTGAGATTCCCCACAGATGCCTCAATTTGATGCCCTCATATTTTGTTGTTGCAATTCTCATACCGCATTATAGCTACTCCTTTGTTTTCTCTACTGCATGGTAACCTGTGACAGGCAGGAAAGAAGATTTTGACTCTGAATTCTCAGTATCTGCTATTAGGACTGGACTGGGAGTTTGCTTTCGGTTTGCTCCTCTCCCTCCTTTAGCTGTGCATCACTGTGTTTCCAGCCTTCTTTGCCCTCTGCTCCTGAGCAGGTTCAGCCAATGGGGGGCACTGCAGAGGATTAGAGGGTAAGAGGAGGAGAGAAGTCAGACTATTTCTCCTCCTAGCCCCACCCCTGCCTCCTCTGCCACTCCAGCTGTGGCTACAGCCCCTGTGTGGCTCCTGCTTCCACTGGAGCCTCTCTCACTCTCATTCTAGATCCTACCAGAAGGCTCCAGGCACACCATTTCCTCTCTTTGTCCCTGCACACCTAGGGGTGATAGTTGCTTCCTGCTGTTGCTAATGTTATGGGTTGCCTCATCATTTCTATTTGGTTTCTCAGTACTTCTGTCACCCATGTAACCAAATCCCTGTATTAAATTCCCTCTGCCTGAAAGATCTAGAGTGGTTTACCTTTCCCTGGCTGAGCCCTGAATTATAGAGGCATACTAGATGGCTAGTTGTTTTATGAAAAAGGCAATAGGGAGAGGGACCCTTAGCAATGGTTTGCAAAGATTCTTTTACATTTAAAACCAATATGTATTTTCCAGTCTTGGCCACCATAGCACAAAATGTGGAGCTCCACATGCTGGTACTAATCCTATGGGCCAAGCATGTAAAAATAGCAGAGCCTGGAAAAGGACATAAAATACTTGCTGGATTGAGTCCAATTAATCTGCCACCTTGTAGCTAGGTACTTGATCCAGTACCTTGTACCTAGCAGGCATTCAAGCATATACTGAATGAAAAACAGACTATACTTGGAATTTATCACCAGCCATTTCCGAGGCAACAGACAATATAATAACATAGCTGAAGCCTTGTCTCACATTTTCTGTGGCTTCTTGGTAGAATTACAATGAAAACATGACCCAGGTCTTGCATATCTGCCTGGGCATAAATTCTGAGAGTTGCTCAGAATGTCTGGAATAAAGAGGGAATGTCTCTGCTCCATGGAGTAGCATGAGACTCCAGCCTGAGTGCTTGGTGTGGTCATGGGACCATAGAAATGGGTAAAATCTTCCCACTCAGAGGCCAACAGGCCAAGGAAAATAGGAACCTGATAACCAAAGGCCAGAGCCTGGGCAAGTCATCAGTGTGAGCAGGATAAATCCTATTAAAATCAACCCCAAGTATTGCTCAGAGCAGAGGGCAAGTGTGTAAACCAAGGGAAGTAAGTTGAGGAAATATGATAACCACAAGACTGATTTCTGAGTGTGGGACCAGAGAAAATGTGCAGATTGATTGGACAGGCAGTTCAGGAAGCCATGACTACAGCAAACAAGACAAACTCAGCCTCTAGGTCCAGCTTGGGATGGAGAGGCTGGGAGTGTTTTGGTTAAGTGTATAGGCCTCAGAATCAACCTGCCTATGTTGAAATCTTGGCTCTGTTACTTACTAGCTAAGGACAAATGACTTAACCTTTCTGAATCACAGGCCTCTTTTAAGGTTAAGAGTAGTGCCTGCCATCTTGGTTCTTGTGAAGACTAAGTGAGTTTATACATGTAAAGCATCTAGCATTCAAAACCTGGTGAGGCCATTTATAGGAATAGCTGACACACCAACTGGTCACATTCTTGGTTTGTCAAAATCTGCAATCAGACCTTGTATTTCATTCATTCATCATATTTCTTGAGTGACTAATATGTGCCTGGTACTAGGAATATAATGATGAACTAGAACAAACATGTCTCTGCCTTAGTAGATCTGTAAAAGAAAATAGTGGAGGGTCAGTGTTAGATTAGTAGTAAGGGAGAATCAGGTAGCCCTGTTGTGGTTTCTAATGAGACTTTTAAAAAAGAAAGAATATGACAAATATACCACTCTACTGAGGGATGTTGATAATGGCGGAGGCCATGCAAGTGTAGGGGGTGGGGATATTCGGGAACTCTCTCTACTTTCTATTCAGTATTGTTGTGATCATAAGACTGCTCTAAAAAAGTAAAGTCTATTTTAAAAGTTTCAAAAAAGAAAGAAAGAAGAGAGTAAGATCTTAAAATTTTAATGAGAGTAAGATCTAAGAGAGTAGATCATAAAAATTCTCGTTAAAAAAGAAAAAAGAATGAACAAATTAATAGAAAAGATTTTATTCTATTCTAAATATTTTTGGTAACTTCACAGAAAACTAAGGATATTTTAATCTTAGCTAAATCATATTTTTAGTAAGTTAGATCTTCATTTATATCAGCTATGCTCAATTTTTAAAAAAATTTTATTTATTTATTTTTGGCTGCGTTGGGTCTTTGTTGCTGCATGCAGGCTTTCTCTAGTTGCAGTGAGCGGGGGCTACTCTTCATTGTGGTGCACGGGCTTCTCATTGCAGTGGCTTCTCTTGTTGTGAACACAGGTTCTGGGCACACGGGCTTCAGTAGTTGTAGCGTGTGGGCTCAGTAGTTGTGGCTCGCAGGCTTTAGAGCGCAGGCTCAGTAGTTGTGGAGCACAGGCTTAGTTGCTCCACAGCATGTGGGATCTTCCTGGACCAGAGCTCAAACCCGTGTCCCCTGCATTGGCAGGTGTACTCTCAACCACTTCACCACCAGGGAAGTCCCTATGCTCATTTTTTTTAAAATGACAGAAACTTAAATTTAATTGGAGTCCATGATACTCATCTCTAAATGATGTTAGTACTTAATATTGCCACATAAGGAACTTGTCAGAAAAAAACAGTTTTCACAAAAGCCAGGCATGTGAAAGTAAAAGCAGAGTTCCAGCCTAAGAAATTTCTTTTTTGATCCTTCAAAGGTCATGCTTGCCTTTTAACAGTCAGCTGCATTTTGGTGTAGACAGTCAGTCATTCAGTTAGCCTTCCAGTATTTACTGGACACCTACTATGTGTGAGATTGTGCTTGGATCTGACACTTGAGTAATAAATAAGGCATGGTCCCTGCAGTCATCAGGCTCATGGTGCCAGGCGAAATGAACATGAGAACAAGCAATGCAATGGGATAAGAGCCAAAGGAGGCACAGGTAATATGGAAGCAAATCACTCATTCATTCATTCATTTGTTCATTCAGTAAATATTTGTGGGTTAGGTACTATGTGGAAGGCACCATAGAAATGTGGGGGATGTAGCCATGATGGAGATAGATAATCCTTGAATTTGTTGTGCTTCTGCCTGTTGTGGTTGTAAAGAAGCTTTGAGTTGAGTCTTTAAGAATGAGGAGTATTTATAGAGACACCCAAGGTGGAAAGGGTATTTCAGGAGGGAATATCCTGTGAACTCAGGAGTTCGTCTTGTGGAAAGGATGATGGTACTTAGCTCTGGTGACCCCATCTCAGCACCAAATGGCCCCACCTTGGACCCTCACAAAAGAGATGTATGAGGGAGCCCTTATTATGGGCGATGACTGCATTTTGTCTGTAATGAATGACTATGCCCAGACTTTATTGTCATTTCATGGACAGTCACAGGCTGACATTTTAGAACATTTGATTTCCTTCCTTTTAATTACAGCCTACAAGGCTTATCAAAAGTATATCCAGTTCTATTCTTAGAGATCTGAGGTCTCTAAGCTTAGCCTTCAATTTCAGTCCTCATCTTAGGTACTTAAATAGTGGTTGTTTTTTTTTTTTTACTCAATTTATGTATGTATGTATGTATATATGTATTTATTTTTGGCTGCTTTGGGTCTTCGTTTTCACGCGGGCTTTCTCTAGTTGGGGCGAGCGGGGGCTACTCTTTGTTGCGGTGCGCAGGCTTCTCACTGTGGTGGCTTCTCTTGTTGCAGAGCACGGGCTCTAGGCTCGCAGGCTTCAGTAGTTGTGGCACACGGGCTCAGTAGTTGTGGCTCACAGGCTCTGGAGCACAGGCTCAGTAGTTGTGGCACACGGGCTTAGTTGCTCTGTGGCATATGGGATCTTCCCAGACCAGGGCTCGAACCCATGTCCCCTGCATTGGCAGGCGGATTCTCAACCACTGGGCCACCAGGGAAGTCCCTTAAATGGTGTTTTTTAACATGTTTTCTTCATTCCAAAAGATTTATCAGTTGTCATAGACCTGAGTATTCCTTCAGTCTGAGAAACATAAGTGAAGACATAGACAAATATTGATATATTGGCCTACATGTAGTTGGAACATTTCATAACTTCAAGGATAAGGAAATCTAAAATTCTCTGTTAATATATAACTACATCCTTAAAGGCTTTCTTTTTTTTCTTTTAAGGCATCTTGAGGGGCTGGAATATTCTTTTGAGGACCTTCCTCTCTTACTTTGACTTGTATTGCAGATAATAACAAATGCCACTTGCTTTTCTCTACATAAGTAGAAAATTAAAACAACCAGATGTTCTATTCCCCAGTCTTCCCCACCTTTTGCTTTCTTTGTGAATAAGCAAAGGATAGGTCAGGAAACTCTTATCAGGGGCTTATTCCCAAGGATACTGTCCTGGATGTCATCTTCAGCCTATGTCTTCCACTTGTGGAGAATCCCCGAGAAGCCATGTCCTTACCATTGATCCTTAGGTACTGTAAGGTCACGGGAGACCTCTGAGTCAACTGTGCATTTAATCATGCAGACTGCTGTTAGTCATCAGTGTATTTTCTTGTGTTCTAATTCTTTAAAAATCAGTGGTTCCCTGTGGGGAAAGCAACTGCAACTCCCACAGAAGAAGAGGCTATTTCTGCTAAATTTCCAGATGCACGTTAGGGCACAATTGTTCGCAAGTGAGGGAGCATGTACCTCCTATTAAAAACAGTACTCACAGGACTTCTCTGGTGGCACAGTAGTTAAGAATCTGCCTGCCAATGCAGGGGACACAGGTTTGAGCCCTGGTTCGGGAAGATCCCACATGCTGCGGAGCAACTAAGCCCATGCGCCACAACTACTGAGCCCACGTGCCACAACTACTGAAGCCCGCACGCCTAGAGCCCGTGCTCCGCAACGAGAAGCCACTACAATGAGAATCCCACGCACCACAATGAAGCGTAGCCTCCGCTCGCTGCAACTAGAGAAAGCCCACACGCAGCAATGAAGACCCAACACAGCCAAAAATAAAACAAATAAATAAAAAGCAAAAAAAGAAAAGTACCCACTCCAATTATTACCCGGTTAGCTAAACTAGTAGCTATTTGGGTAACACCCAGTAGACGTACTCATGGTGATTTTCTGTCTGAACAACTTGATTTAGCAATTGAGCATTAGATGTTGGCTTGTCTGAGTAAGTTATGTGATTTTTAAACTCAGATATGATTGTAGTTTTACTTTTGAGAAATAACTCTCTTCCTGTCAGTTCCTAGGAGAAGAGTGAGTCTCAGAACAGGAGGTCAGAGGCTCGGTGGTCAGTACTCTGCCCTCTTCCTGCAGTACTGGTCTTTTGTGAGCTCAGAAAACACCACCAAGGCCACATGCAATAGGCATGGATGTTAGGAAAGCATTGAGGTGGATGGAGCAGCCCTGAGGACCGCTAACAAGGAAGAAGGGCTTTTTGAAAGGTGATGGGTATACCTTGATCCAAGAGGTGGTCAACAAGGAACACAGCAGACATCAAAACTTCAAACGAAAGGACAATCAGTATGTGCAGTGTAGAAAAAAACTGCTATTCCCAGAGCAAATACTACATCAATACCTTTCTTTCTGGAACTTACAAACCAAGATGTTAAAAGTGATTATTTTCTAGGACTGGAGTCCTTGCTTTTTGTATCTTCTAATTTGCCTACAGTGAATATGTATTGCACTTAGAATGGAAAAAAAAAGTTATTTGTAAGTTTAAACACTTTAGATCACTTGCATGCCTGCTGCCTATCAAATTATTTTCCTTTATTTATGTTCCCTCCTAGGCTTTGCCAGTTCACACATAATTTCTTTGTAATTGCGAAGAGATGTAGTTCTGCATTCTATTATTTCAAAGTATTGTTGTACATGGAAAACAGATACTAGAGACTTTCTGTGATGCAAGCCAGGGTAACCCAGACCCAAGTCTGATTCTTCTCTCTGTCTGATGAATCGGGCCTCAATATAGCATGCTGTCACCTGTTCAGCAGTCTTGTGATACAACCCATTTGGAAGATGAGGTGTCAGAGCATGAATTTCTCTGTTTTTCTGCCTGTAAAAATGTATAGTTTGTTAACAACACCATAAATTATTTGGAATAAGAAGTTTGTTCAGTGGAAAAGAAACATGAATAGGTTTAGATTTTTATGGGGCTGAATCAGCCAAATCAAACACAGGCTGTCCTGAAGCTTCCAAGTTTTTAATGGAAACTCACGCTCTTTAGAAATTTGCTGCCTAATTATAATTCATGCCTTTTGCAGATACATTACAGGGTGGACCAAAAGGAAAATGTTAGATATGTCCACTTGTGATTTCTATTGTGTTACTCGTGGAGTGCCAACTGCATACGTCCAATGGCCTGGTGCGTGCAAAGTCACAGGCCAGATCCCTGCAGGCTGAGCCACTTCAGTGGGAGGGAGGCCGATAAACTTGCAGTATTACAAATACAGAGGACAAGCTCAGATACAGAGCCAGCCTTCTGTATGTGGTTGTGCAGAAGTCACCAGTGTCAGGATTTAATTTAAAAGTCCCATGATAACCATAACCCTAAATCAACCCTCATGATTGTCTTCATCAGCGATGTCCTTTCGAAACCCAGAAAAACAGAACCACCCAGATTTCCTTTTAAGGAGAACTTTTCTTTTCTTTTCTTTCTTTCTTTTTTCTTCTTTTTTTGAATAGGTTTAACTGGTGTGAAGGGAGATAAAGGAAATCCAGGCATTGGAACCCAAGGTCCAAGAGGCCCCCCTGGGCCAGCAGGTAACTCTTCCTACCTAATAGGAAACTGCAAGATGGAAATCCTAAATCTTTATATTCACTTGACATTGCAGGTGAGGCAAATGGCCATATTACATCCTTGTGTCCAACTGGAATGGCTATATTTCTCGTTCCTTTCATTGGAAGGCCAGTTTGTTGGTAACGAACCTCCCAATACACAAGCCCCCAAGGATACAGCATATTCTGGGATCTTATTGGTTGCATGAGTTAGGCTGGGCTAGGCTATGCTGTCGTAACAAATCAATCCCCAATGCTTAGTGGATTGATACTTATGCAAAGTTTGATGTGGGTAGGGTAACTTTCCCCCCATTTTGGAACAAAAGGTCTTGAGGAGAAAGATAAAGGAGGCATATCAACTTCTTGAATGCAGGATGAAAGATGTCATTTCCAGTCATATTTCACTGGCTGAAACTAGCCATAAAGGCCCAGCCGACCTGTAAGGGAGTCTCAAAATCTAGGGGAATGCATGGATATTTGATGAACACTCATAGTTTCTGCCACCATGGTCACCTTACTGAATGAGTTTTGTGTATTTTACTATGTGCTTTTAGAATGGCTTCCAGATGATCATACTCTGTTATTAAAGTTATAAGTTTACAATTCTACTGTATATTTACAATCCCCGTCTTAGCCATATTGAATCAAATGACTTACCGATTTTTCTTTCCAACCTAATGATGATTTTGGAAAATACCTTTTGTAGGAGAGATTCCTAATGCAATGGATTCACTTTGAGTATAAATACTCCTGTTATTAGAGATTGTATGAGGAACTGATCTAGCTCGTGCCTTACACAGAATGAGTGGTTGGTGAATGTTAATTGAACGAAACTGAATGCATCTGAGAGTCACAACGCTTTTCAAATGTAAGGTGGTACATGTTCCTAATTTTCATTTTGGTTCTAGTCGAAGAGTTTCATTTCTAGTTGAAAAAGGCCTTCTAAACACTGTTGGAATCCAGGCCTAAAGCAAAACAAAACAAACACATAAACCAGAAAAATTCCAGACTGACGTACTTCTTAAATTCACAAAAATTTTAATCCCCCTCTCACTTTCACTCAGTGTAAATTCTCAATTGATTCAAGCTAGCCTAAAGAAATTTTGGACTCGTATATTGGGTCCAATTTCAGAATTCTCATTTTTCTCCTCCAGTATAATTTCTTTCAAATTTAGACTAATTTATTCCAATTATCTGGGGCCATAAACCAGGATAAGTTATAAGGTTGAGATCAAGTTTGTTCATGTGTGTGTGCACATGTATGTGTGTGTGTGTGTGTGTGTGTGTGTGCATGGCCATACATTGAATTCATAAGGAACCTGCATTGGGAAACAGAAGCTCCAAAAATAAAACAAGATTGACAGTGGTATGCTCCTTTCCTTTTCATAACCAGGAGGTGATAAAAAAAAAAAAAGACTACATCTTGCTTTCTGGTTTCCTGAGCTGATTGAAAGCATTGACCTCCAGGAGAACATGTGATTGAAGTATGATCCTCTGTCCGGGAAATCCAGTTCAGGAATAGAACTCAATGAGTAGAGAGAGGCAGATCACCCTAGTTGTTAAGATGTGTAATATGCCTTCTTGTAAGAGTTAGTTTACTTCTTGGTAGTCTGAAAACTCACCCTGTGATGATAAAAGACCAACTCTTTTCATTGGTGGGTACTTCGTAGGACCTTCCGGGGAAAGTCGACCAGGAAGCCCTGGACCCCCTGGCTCTCCTGGACCAAGGGGTCCACCAGGTCACTTGGGGGTGCCTGGACCACAAGGTCCTTCTGGCCAGCCTGGATACTGCGACCCCTCTTCATGTTCTGCTTACAGCGTAGGAGGTAAGTGTCAGCCCTTGTGGGCTTTGAGCAATGTCTTACTATGCTTAGTATCATAATGGTGAGGGTGCTATAAAAGCAGACCTATTATGGGCAGGAAGCAGAGCTTGAATTGCTCACTACCTTTTAAATTATCCAGAGGCATCTTCTGTAAAGTACAAATTAATATAGAGGTTACCCCTGAAGAGGACATTTAAAATAATACCACATCTAAGTCTTCCTTGCTTCCAAACGGCGATCCACACAGATTTGGCCTCTGACCTCATATCTGATCATTGAGGGACATGTTTGAACATTCTTTGGGGCCTCTCATTCTGTGTTATTTCTATGGTGTGGCCATGAAGTCCTCTAATGTTTTTCTCTTGTTTTGGGGAAACCTCAAACTTAGAACTTTCCCCGTAATTAGGAGAGCCCTGGAGATACTGTTGGGTGACATCCTGCCCACCGCATGCATTTGAGGTCACCAAGGATTATTTTAAGAAACAAAAGTGGCCATGCTGTCCTTGCCTCTTACTAACTACTAGACTGAGATTCTGAAAAGATTATGCTTCCTGAAAACATCTGTGGTCTGCATGCTGGAGGGTTGTGTAATGGGACATTTTCTAACATAGTCACACTTGGAAGCATCAAGAGAGAGGTTCAAAGACTGCTTTGGGGCAATGAGCTTATTAGCCAATGAATTTAAAGTTTCTGCTTTAGAAGAAATTTAACTTTATTTGCCAGAGGGACTGGTCAAAGTTTTGCTGATGTGTTTTTCTCTGTTCATCTCTTCCCTCCCCGTTCTCTCAAATATCCCTGTCCCTTATTAAGAGCTGATCCCTTACAATGATTACCAGCACTGATGTGGAACTCCTCCACTGATTACATTGGCCTGGGCAATTGGCTGCAGATACAGAACTGTCCTGTTGACCACCACCCATCTCCTGCCCCTAACAATGGGCACTCTGTTTCCCTGCCTCACCTGCTTCCCCACCCGCCCACTGTCACATTTCTTGCCCTCCCTGCTCCAAACACATGCAATGATAAGACTGGAACTTAACCAAATCACATGTGTCAGTTGTTATAGAAACTGCTCCATATCAGCCTGAGCATAGGTATAAGATTGTCTACCAAGAATTATCCCAAGCTTCCCTAGGTGAAGGCCCAGGAATAGTTACTTAAATGTGTCTTCTCCTCTTTCCTGTACCCACACAAATTGCTGGGCATCTTTCTCCCTGACCACGCTACTATCCATTCTTCCTCTGATCACCACCCCTCCCTACTGCACCCTGGTGTTGGACTTCTAACACAAGATTGGTTTTTAAAATTTATTTTTCTTTCATCATTCTGCTGATATTTCAGGGTTTCTTTTGTAAATAAAACATGTAATATTTAAGCAGTTGGCTGTGATTCTAGTTTCCTAACAATTTCTGCAGTATATCTGTACCTTCCCTTCTTTCACTAACCATCTGAAACCTCCTGGGAAAGGTGCAAGCAGTGTGGTGGGTAAAGGTAGCTACTACTTTCTACCCAAGCAGGATATCTCTGTACTTTAGAGACCATGTCTCTATGGACCCATATAAGGGGAGGATATCAATTTATGGTTCCTGGGTTCTATCAAGTCCCCACCCCCGCTCTTCCTCTCTAGTTCCCCATCCTGATCAGCCAGAATTCACCCCTGTCCAAGATGAGCTGGAAGCCATGGAGCTGTGGGGCTCTGGGATCTGATAGTCTCAGGAGAACTTGGAGGACCAACCGCAAAAGCTCCTAAGGCAACTTAATCAAGAAGAATGTCATTATGTGGTTTGTATGCTACCTTTGGGGGGGCTCATTTCACCAGCCTACATCTCCTCCTTGGATATTGTTAATAATATTGTTTTATTAACAAAAAGTATGTTTTAAAAAATTCCCCTTAATCCATGACACCATAGGATTGATTTCTCTTTGTTGTTTTAATGGCATGCTCAAAGAAAAATTGGCCAAGAAGTTTGAACTCTGGAATCTTTTCTGTGTTAGATGACCTCAAGTCCTAAAATGCAACAAGACAGATATGACTGTCTTTGAGGAAAATGGGGTCCCAGCAGAGCAGAAATTCAAAGGGACTCGAAGATTATGCTGTCTATCCTTATCCCCTCTAGGAATGACCTTGCTGAAAAGAAAGAAGGGACATGATTGGAGAAACTACCTCTTGCTAAATTGATCTGTCCAACTCTGAGATCACTTGGTAACTAGCTCCACTGGTATCCAAGAATATGTGTTAGAATATAACCTTTCTGAATTTGGTGATTGTAAAAATAGATTTAATTTTTTTCAGTGGCTTTTGACACGTAAAATAATGACTTTCCACTGATTGTGATGGGAAAAGATCCAATTTTGATGAACAATTTATCCAACAGTATGTTCCAGAGCTTGCCCTCCTTAACCACATGGATTACCTTTGTACATGCAGATATATTTTTGCAAACCTATTTCCATTCTTTTTTTTAAGCAAATAAAAATTTTAAACAATGTATGTGGATTGTTTTTATTTTATTCCATTTCTATATGTCACCTTAAACTTTTGTAGTCTTGGCTTAGGTTTAACCAGAAAAATGACAGCTGCCTACCTTTAGACACTCATTCAAACATTCATTCATTCATTCATTCTGAGTGTGGTAGGACACTTAACAGAAAAAGGCAGTTGACTTGAGTCTAACAGACTGACAGAATTCTATTATTCATTTATAACCTACCAGACAGCAATGACTGTGAAAATGTAAGACTGATGCTAAATAAATGTTTGCCTAAAGAACTTATCTTTTGGTTTTAAGAAAAGCCTGAAAAACTCTAGAAGACAAAGAAGAAATGAGGTTGAATCTAATAGATTCTAACTTCTAAACTATAATTTTTCTTTTGCTCATAAAGGAAAACACTAGGTGTTTGAAAAAGATTTGGGTTCTATTAATTGTTTGTGGAAAATAGAAATGAAAGAGAACCATAAACTGAACGTATATTCCTTTTCCTCTGTAGCATCTCCCTAATAACAGGTAAATGTGAGAAGTAGAGATGGGGTCATTTATCACCAGAAGCTGGATTCTTCCTGGATCAGGAAAGTCTCTTGAGCTTCTTTGGGTCCCCTCACCACACAGATTGGTTTAAGACCTTCCCATCCAAAGTATTCAAACAAAAGGGTCTATGTGTGCCTTTGGGGATCCAGGTAAACATAAATATATTTTTTGCTGCCTTTGCAAGAAATGAAAGAAGACAGTGAGCGGATAACAACAGTGGTTCCCTTTTAGTTATGGCACATGCTTCCACATGTAGAAAGCAGGACTAATGAGGAGGAAAGCTTGCACAAGATTGAATGACCCAGAATCACCTGAGAGAACTCTTTAAATGACTGGGGTGTGTCACTAGTCATAGCATTCCCTTGTATCTCAGATTTCTTGGTCTTCAACAAGTGAGTAGAGAGGATATTCTGTATGCGTTAGTGTTTGGCCCTTGGAAATGCAAAGACTAGTTATGTCACTCAGAAGACCTTCAAAGTTTGATATAAATGGTGAAGTATAAACCACTAGAGGTTCTAGTCCATTCATATTCTTTTTTTAAAAATACATTTATTTATTTATTTATTTTTGGCTGTGTTGGGTCTTCATTGCTGCGCACTGGCTTTCTTTAGTTGCGGTGAGCGGGGGGCTAGCTTTGTTATGGTGCACGGGCTTCTCATTGTGGTGGCTTCTCTTGTTGCAGAGCACAGGCTTTACGCGTATGGGATTCAGTTGTTGTGGCACACGGGCTCAGTAGTTGTGGCTCATGGGCTCTAGAGTGCAGGGTCAGTAGTTGTGGCGCATGGGCTTAGTTGCTCTGTGGCATGTGGGATCTTCCCGGATCAGGGCTCAAACCCGTGTCCTCTGCATTGGCAGGCAGATTCTTAACCACTGCACCACCAGTGAAGTCCCCATATCATTCTTGAGTTGTGCAAATATACTTGGCTTTGATTTTACTTGGTGATCTAAATTTGTTTATTTAAGCTGTGGGAACATTTCATTAGTTTGGAATTTGTCATCACTTGGACCCAGTTCATGAGATTTTTATTGAGTGAAATGTTCATAATAAAAGGCGTAATTCAAATTCAAGATTTTTATGTTTACAGTACATTGCCTTGTAAAAAAAAGCTTATTTTGAAGTACATTTTTATTGACTTACCTATTTTGGCAGGAAGATACTTATATTTTAATTTATAGTTTATATCATTTCTGAAAGTAATAAAGTATCATTTCATAAAAGGACATTACTCCTCAGAATTTTCATCACTTTGGTTAGAAACTCTTGATTTCTAGAATTACAGACTCGGGGCAGAGTGGTTGAAAAATTTAGTTTAGGAGAAAACTGAGCATAAGTCGGAGTTTTGGAGAGTAACAAGGGCTAGAGATATAAATTTAGGAGTCAGGTGCATGTAGGTAGTATTTAAAGGCTATGGAAATGGATGAGATCACCTGGAACATTTCCTTACCTTCTACTATCCCTTTTTCATTTTTGTTTCCACAAGCTCTCCAACCTGGTTTTTCTTATTTTATTTTGAAATGTATCTCTCAGCTAAATATTCTCCAGACTACAGACATAGTGAACTAGTTGCAAAAACCCTTGATGCGTGCTCTCTTTTATTTCTCTATCTTTGGCATGCTTTTTCTTCCACTTGGGAAACCTTCATCTTTGTCCCACCCCAGTTTAAAGGACCTATTTATTTTTGTTTGTTTGTTTGTTTTCACTTTTATTATGAAAAATGTTAAATATATTGAAAAGTAGAGAGACTAGCAAATAAACATATACCATCACCTTTAAAAATAATTTTTACCATTTGGGCATGTTTGTTTCATAAATTTAAAGTATTTTGATACAAGTTATGGACATCATGACATGTCACCCTTAAACGCTTCAACATGCATCCCTGAAAAACTAGGATATTTTCCTCAAATCCACAATTTCATTATCACACCTTATGAAAGTAACAGTTATTCCATAATAACATTTAATTTCCAACTTCCCTCAGTTGTCCCAAAGAAGTAAAGGACCTACTTTTATTCATATTCACCATTTGAAACTAAGCCAGGTTCCTCTTCCTGTGTGAAGCCTTCTCTGAACCCAACCATCACCACCTGGACAACCTCCATAACCATGACACCATAGTTCCCTTTTCTAGTGAGTTCTTTAACCTCTTAGCTCCCATTTTACTTGTGTGCATACTTTAAGCGGTCTCAGACTGTCCACAGTGTGCTTAGCACTTAACAGCTGCTCAATTAATGTTTGTAGCGTCATCTCACCCTAGCACAGTTTGATTTATAATCCTAGTCAAATCATATACTCAGTCTACAGTGGGAAAAGTTTCCTCTAGCTATAAGCTAGAACATTTTGGAGACAGCAATAATGCCTAGGAATGAATGATCAGCTTCTTAGAAGCTTGCAAATTCAGATCTATTAAGTATTTCAGAATGTTAGGAAGAGATATTTAAATTTGTCTTCCTATACATGTATTCATTCATGTGTTCATGAATTCATCCATCTCTTTGTGCATGCATCCATCCATCTATCAAACTTTTAATTAGTATCTGCCATGGGTTCAGCCACGTATTAGGGTGTAGGGAAAGAAAAGGTGAATATGATGGTGTAGGAGCTTCCTAACTTCTTGCTCTAAGTTGAAGCAGGTAAGGTAATTTGGACAAGATTGTAGAAGATCTATCCCATGATAAAATGTTCAGATTTCTGCCTGAAAGCAATAGGAAGTCAGTAGGCGTCTTTAAGTAGGTAAGTGACCTGATTGGGCTTATTATTTGCAGACACAATTTTTTTTTTTCACCGTATGCGGGCCTCTCACCGCTGTGGCCTCTCCTGCTGTGGAGCACAGGCTCCGGATGCGCAAGCTCAGCAGCCATGGCTCACGGGCCCAGCCGCTCCACGGCACATGGGATCCTCCCAGACCGGGGCACGAACCCACGTCCCCTGCATCGGCAGGCGGACTCTCAACCACTGCACCACCAGGGAAGCCCCCTACAGACACAATTTTTATATAGTGTAAATTTAAGATAGACTGGTGTGGGGAAAGATCAAGAAAAGAAAAAGACATTTAATGAAGACCTCCCACGTATTAGCCTCTATTCTGGATTCCTTATATTAAGTTGATTTCCACAAGTTAGGTAAGTATTCCCTTTTTACAAACTATCAAACACGTAAGGTAAGTAACATGACACACATCCACAGAAGAGGCAAAGAGGGATTCTAACTCTAATTGGTTTGTTCTCGTAGCTCATGACCCCTTCCCTGTATGTACCATGCTGCCTGGTGCAGTAGTTCAGATGACGAGGGCCTGGACCACAGTGGTGCAGTGAGGAATAAGAGGAGGAGAGAGATTTGAGAGCTGATGAGGAGGTATGTACTATGGGCAGAACTCGACTGATGGGATAAGGTTGGGAAATGACAGGTAGAAGGTAAGAATGGCTTCAAGATTGCAAGTTTGGGAGCTTGAGTGAGTGGGAATTTCACTGAGTTAGAAACTTGAGGAGGAAGAGAATGATTTTAGAATGGCATGCTGGTTTTGAGCTTTTTCTACTTTTTTTCAGAGTAAGTACAATATTAACGGCAGATAACAACTCAAGAAGGTTGAGACGGTGAAGAATGATTTTGGATGACTAATTTAGTCTGTGACAACCATCAGGACTTATCCCTTTGGGCCTGTCCCCCAAGAGAAGGGCTGTTCAAATGCAGAATGGAGGTTTCCAAGGTATGAACCAAAATATTTGGTTTAAAAAAATCATAACTTTTTGTTCTGATTGGCTGTGGCATTGGAAACACTGATGTAAACGGTCCATTTGTGCTAGACAAGCTCAGAGTTTAGAGAATTCCTTTGCCACAAAGTCCTGGTTATTCTCTACTCTCTAGAATAACTCTATCCTTAACAAAAACTAACTACCTGAATATACTTGCAACAGTTTTACATTATTTATCAGACTGAATAATTTGACTAGAAATTTGGCTGACACGAGATGCTTAAATCTATTGATAAATGAAAAAAGCAAGTTGCAGAACAATATGTACAATATTTATCTATTATTCTGTTCATCTATCTGTATTGAAAAACTGGGATGAATAAACTCCAGACACTTAACCAGGCTTACTTCCTGGTTATGGGGTTGTGCAAAGTGTTCATTTCACTTAACTGTTCATGTTTAACATTTCTGTATTTGCAAAATATTTTGCAACAAGCGTGTGCTCTCAGAAACTTTACAGGAAAATCACAGGAGATTTCAGAGTAAAATTCTACTTTACAAAAATAATCTATTACCTTTTTAATAGTCTCATCCTAATGAGTGATGTGAATGAATGAAGAAATATGAGTCAATGATGTTTAGGAAAATGGAGGCAGAGATACATTTTTTTTTTTTTTTTTTTTTTTTTTTTTTTTTGCGGTACACGGGCCTCTCACTGTTGTGGCCTCTCCCGTTGCGGAGCACAGGCTCCGGACGCGCAGGCTCAGCGGCCATGGCTCACGGGCCCAGCCCCTCCGCGGCACGTGGGATCTTCCCAGACCGGGGCACGAACCTGCGTCCCCTGCATTGGCAGGCGGACTCTCATCCACTGCGCCACCAGGGAAGCCCAGGGATACTTTAAAAAGCAGAATAAAAGGGGCAGTAGGAGGGCTGGGATGATTTGCTTGTTTTGGTAGCATATCTAAATGAACAAATGTTAGTAATGATTTACTTTTTTCTCTGCATCTTGCTAAGTAATAAAAAACATACACTGGCATAGATAACCATATTTCATTGTTTGTTTGTTTTTAGAATGTTTAATTGCATTTTATCTTATTGATTAAAAACATTACCATGACCAATGTAGTGAAATTCAATTTTTCTAACCTAACTTAAAAGAAGTTTTATAATGGAATCCAAAGAAGTAAAAATATCTTTTCTTCAGCTCTAAAATGAATTTTGTATGGTAACAAAACAAAACTGAGTCAGATAGAAAAGATATGTATAATTACTGAAGACATTCATCTCCATTTTTCCCTGTCCTGTCATCTGGCCCACATTCAGTGACTCCTGATAAAACCGTATCCCTGTTATGCCCTAAAACTCATGTCACAAAATCGTTAACCAGCTGAGCTTTCACTCTGAGAAATCATTGTTATTTGAATTGCTAAGTTATTGAATAGATGTATTGAAGAGGATTTGGTTATTAGAAAATTCATGTGCTTTCACTTTACCTGTCCTTTCTCGTGTATATGGTTATATTATGCTTCTGAGCTGACAAATTTGCAGGTTGAAAGGATCGAACTTCACAGATAGAGTTCTTTTTACAAACATTCCAGTTATCAGATTTGGACACCACAAGTAGAAGCCTTGCTAACTAAATCTCCATTGTCACTGGCCACCTGCTCTTGTTCTTGGAGTGTTGCCAACAAGTTCTATCTCTGATTCCACTCTCAAGTGTGAGCATGTTTTATCAAATCAGGAGTGAGCCACAACTTGAAGGACCACAGGCCACAGAAAAGCTAGGAAAAATGGATACAATTCAAAAGCTGATTGGACAGGCAGCAATAACAGTCTGTCTAGAGCATTGGGAAAGTTTACTTTTCTGCTCCTGAAATATCTACAGTCCACATCTGGAGTGCTTTCTGAAGGAACTGGGTCTACACCTGCATGGCTAAAGATAGCTTTGAAGAATGGAGAGTAATTAAAAAGACCATGAACCCGGTCACGCATCTACCCAGCAGCTTGACAGTGAGCGAATAGCCTGATGGTTTATGCTGTCATATTTCTAGACAGCTGAACAATGACAGTTGTGGTCACCAGAAAGATTATGGCTTGGACACCACTTCTGAACCCTAACATTTACTTGTTTTTTCGTTTTTTTGAATTTTGCACCTATCAAAGCAGGCACTGACTGCAGCAATATCAGGTGTGTTTGGAATCCATCACTTGCTTTGTCACTCATTAGGGACCTATATTAGCTTGGAGTTGTTGACCATACATTCTTCCTTTAACTGATTAAAGACTGGCCTTCTCATCTCCCTAAATCTGGTATCACTAAAGAGACACTCTGTACGGTCAGGCAACTCAAGGTGACTGTTCTCTTGCTCTCTGTACGTCCCCTGATCGACCGGTGCCTGCTTCACCGACACCCCACTCACATGACTGACCTTCCTATATGCTTGCAACAGGCCCCAGCTAGTGATTGTTCTCATCCAAGGAGTGGTGAGGGGCGTGCTCATCTGCAAATTTCCCTGGTAACCGATGAGCCAACCTGAGGTCAATTCCCCCTGTAACTGGCAATCTCCGAATTCCCCCTGGGAGCGAAGACTGCACCCTGTCCTGCCCGTGGTCTGCTGCACGTGGTGGGGTGTTGCTCCAGGACCTTGTTTCAGAGAGGTAGGCTCCCCCATCCATTAAACCACTGATGTCTCTGTCGCTGACTCTGGGCTCTTCTGTCTTGAAGCTGGGTGAGTAGAGGCCTGCAGGCCTGCAGGGTGCAGCCCAACACCAGTGCCAGATAATTCATATTGGCTGCTGTGTTAGAGACAGGCTAGCTTCAGCTAAAATTATATTCTCTTCTTCTTGAGCACAAATTATTTTCTCATTTCCAGACTCCCTCAGTATGGCCACGTGACATGTTCTCAACCTATGAAATATGTTTGTGGCTTCCGAGGCAAGGGAGTTAAAGAAGTATGTGTGTGTTGTCTACCTGTTTCTTTCCCATTTGCCACCTGAATGCAGGGGACTCCAAGGTCTTCTAGGAGGCTGGAGTTATAAGATGGAGGGTGTTTGGGTTCCAGAATTGACTCTGTGGGAGGCCATGCTAACTCCTTGCTTGTTCCTGGAATATGCCAGGTAATGTCCTATCACATCTTGGCATTCCCACTTCCTGGAATGCTCTTCCTCCAGATATAACCTCGTGGATCACTCCCTCTCCATGGAAGCTGTCCAGGCGTCCCACAGGTTTAACTCAATTCTGACACTATCTAGCATCAGATGCCACAGGTTAAGGGCTCAGTCCCACAAGAAGGCCCTCATTTCAGATGCCAGTCACAGGGCCAAGTTATCACCTGGGCTTCTGACCGACTGCTGTAAATCAGAAGTTTGCACGATCCCCTCCTTGGGTTCGATTACTTTGCAAGAACGGCTCACAGAACTCAGTAAACTTCAGTTTACTTACTTGATTATTGCTTTATTACAAAGAATATGAAAGGATACGAATCAACAGCCAGATGAAGAGATACAGAGGGCGAGGCCTGAGCAAAAGAGCCTCTGTCCCCATGGAGTTGGGGGCTCAGCACGTTGACATGTGGGTGTGTTTTTTTTCCCCAGCCTGGAAGCTCTCAGAAGCCTGACCTTTGGGTTTTTATGGAGGCTTCATTACATAGGCATGACTGACTAAATCATTGACTGTCTTTGATTATTTCAAACTCCAGCTCCTCTCCCCACCCTGTCATCCTTAGATGTGGTCCAAAAGCACCTCATTAACATAACAAACGGCACCTTTATGGCTCTCATCACTTAGGAAATGTCGAGGTTTCTAAGAGCTCTGTGCCAGAAACAGGGAGGACGACCAAATATCTATCTATCTATATATATATATCAGGTATATATATATATATATACACACACACATCAAGTATATACATCAAGTATATATATATCAAGTATATATATCAAATATATGTATATATAGCAAGTATATGTATATATATATCAAGTATATGTATATATATCAAATATATATACATATCAAGTATATATATTAAGTATATGTATATATCAAGTATATATATCAAATATATAGAAAGTATATATATATCATATATATATTTTTTTATTATAAATCACAACGGGACACCATGATAGCAGGAAACTTTTATTCACGTATGCATCTCAAACACCTAGAACAATTTCTGGAGCATAAATATTGGTTGAAAGACTGTGCAACGGAGCAGCTGATTCCTTGTTAGTATAGACTAGAGAGCTGGTTAATTAATCACTGCTTCCACGGTTTAGACTTCCAGGTTAGATTTTCCGAAGGACACACTTATGCATATTTCTCCATGATTTATTGGCTCTGCATATCCACCGTGCCAGTAACAGTGCATAATAATAAAGTAACTGATAATATTTTTCTAACAACTTATAAAAATATTTTATTTGGACTTTGTGAATTTGCCAAAAAGTAAAAGAAGGATAGGCTTTATGCTCAGAATTTCCTCTAAATATTAAAAACCCTAA
Organism: Mesoplodon mirus; assembly: GCF_964341445.2. Taxonomy (NCBI): domain Eukaryota; kingdom Metazoa; phylum Chordata; class Mammalia; order Artiodactyla; family Ziphiidae; genus Mesoplodon; species Mesoplodon mirus. Next base: position 18,219,131 of record NC_138992.1, on the reverse strand, counting down.
TATGTATAAAATAGATAACTAATAGGAACCTGCCGTATAAAAAATAAATAAAATTCAAAAAAAGTAAAATAAAAACCCTTTTTAGTTTCACGATTGGTAAAGAAGATGCCAGATGGCATCATCATTTGATTTATTTATTTATTTATTTATTTTTGGCATCATCATTTTAAAGTGTTGATTCTCAATGGTTTAATACAGGTTGACAAGTTGGAGCTCCATAACCCCAACAGATAAAGCACAGGTGTGCCATGAGCAACAGATGCTCTTCTGGCAGCCACTGTTTGCAAGACTTTAATAGGTATTAACTTTGGAATTGAAAAGTGAAGGCAGTGAAAGCAAAGTCAACACTTGAAATAAAGACTTTGTTGAAAATCAAAGAGCTTCTCATGGACCAAATGGCACTGGCAAAAATGTGTGTCTCCTTCAGTGGTCCTGTTTATGCCATCTTCATGTAGAAAAGGTATCCTAAACCTTCCTGGCAGCCAGCCTAATAAAAGTTGGCCTCAGGTGGAGTGATTGGCTGTTTTATTGGTAGCTGATCTCAGGTTAACATTCATCTAAGGTGAAGCCCTGAGCAGTAGTGATGCTGCAAAACTACTCAAACCTCTTATTTTAAGCTTTTGGGGAGAGACAGAGGGGTAGGGGGAGGGAGAGAGGCTCTTTCTCTGCAAGAACCTATATTTAAGTTGATATGGAGTCTTAATGTCTGTCTTGGAAAGATCATACCTTCTTAAATAGGGTTCTGTCCAATTCAAACTTAGCATTGTAGAAATAGGCAGCAAAATCCCTCCTGGGGCTTTTAGGCTTTGCAGACTCAGAACTTGCTACCGGTCTATGGGAGAATTTTCAGCCAGGAGACACCTGGACATTTAATGTTGTTCTTGGCCGACTGTGGTACTAAACCCCTTTTCCAGGAGAAGGTAGGAAAACAAATCATGCAGCATAGAAAAAAGATGGGGCACTGGCAGAGTGACGGTGCCTGGGTCTGGCAACGAGGGAATTAGCAAGAAAGGAGAGGAAGGGACTCTAGTAAGAATCTGATAACTGCAATTTACATGCATTTTTTAAAAAAACTTCCTTCATTTAGGTTAAACCTGACAAGTAAAAGAAAATTCTGCTCTTCAGTCACTTTTAAAGATGGCAGCATTGCTTCATCGCTACGACCCTAGCCTCTGGGCCAGCTTGTGGCCCAGTTTATCTAAACAAAGACATTACTTATCAACCTCAGTGCCCAGAGTTCTTAGTATTTGCTTTGTAAATTTAGAGTAGGAAGTAGGATGAGAAAAGAAAATATTGCATTCTGGGTAAAGGATGGCTTTAAAGACCTGCTTTAGAACTTAGCTCTATCTTGGCCCACCTGCTAGGTCCTAATGGAACCCCGGGGATTCCCCAGGCCTGGAGATGAGGGCAGGCTGTGGCAATGACGTCACTAGTAGGTGGGCCCTACTCCAACCCAGGCATGATAAAGGGATGGCACCAGGCTCTTGTACAGTATATCCTAGGTGGTGACTTCTGCTGGGGTTGAGCGTGACCTCGTAGGACCGTGGATGAAGAGTCTGCCTGATGGAAGAATGAGCTAAACCAGGATTTACAGTGAGTACACTTGTCTGTCCTATAATGTGGCATATGCATTCCTAAAAAATAATCCCTGCGTGATGGATTATGGGTTTATGGGAAAAATGGAGTTGAGGCAGAAAAGCTCAAACCTTATACCGTCTTGTAAGTGATACAAGAAAACTATCACAGTTTTAAATATCACAAGTTCCTAATAAGGAAACATATTAAATATAGTATGATATTTTGACAAGACATGGAGTTTGCTCGGCAGAGGTGTTGATAGCAAAGAGTTGTGGTTTTCGAACCATGGAGAATAGCTGGGAGGAAGATTATATTTTTTCAAATCGAACAGGAAACCAGAGGTAGATGGCTGTGGCTTATTGTTGCTTTTCGTTCCTGTGAATGGGCTTAAGACAAAAAGGGGACCTGGAAAATGGCAATTCAGAAACTTGAGAGGGGGCTAAAGCGTCAGAGAAAGGCCAACCCTTCTCTACCCCAAACTCTGCGTATGGTGAGTTGGATCCAGGAAGCCCCAGGTGGCACCCTCCCCAGCTGAGCCTGTTTGGTTCCTCTTATTCCTCATTGGCCTGAATATGTCTTTTTTATCTCTCCTTCAGGAGAGAAAATATTGGGTTGCTGTTTTAAAGAAACAATAGTTCTTTTATTGTTTTGTTAATTGACCCCTCTCAAAAGGAAGCTATTTGTGGGAACCCAAATGGGATCAGGTGACACAAAATGCTCTCCTGCTGCAGGAGGTTTGCAGTTATCCTTACCGACTGCAAATGAGTGCTTTTCAGTTTTCAGTGCCCCAGAAAGCAGGTGATTATTGGGAGGTTAAGATTAAGCTCTTTTTTTTTTAAAGTGTTGTTTCTGTGTTCATTAATGTGATTACTTTATGCCCCACGCCCCCCCGCCGGCTACTGCAAAATCACATTTTCTATGTTTCAAAACTCCACAATAAAAAAAAAAAAAAAAAAAAAAAAAACTCCACAATACTTAAGGCTTTTCCTTTGCTATTAGAATCAGGACACTTATGTTTTACTGAGGAGACACAGCAGGCAATGCGTGTGGGTAAAATGGAGAGACAAGGTGTTGTGTATTATTCTTTCACAGGTCATTATGCTCAACTGGATGGTGTTTTTCACATTTACCTGGTGTTAATAGCATAACACATAGCACCTGGTGAAAAACTGAATATGGACAAATAATTTTGGTTTTAGTGACTTGATTCCTTATCTGCACTAATTTGCACATTACAGGCACACATCACAACAGTATATACATATATATATATACACACACACACACACACATATCAGCTTTCTTTTCCTTCCCATGTGATGTTGGAATAACTAGGGTTTCCTTCTTTTTCTGTAAATATTCGTATTTTTTAAAGTTCTCTTCTGTTTCTTCTGTTCATTCTACTTTAATTGGAGCTACAATTCTAGTGGTTCAGCTTGTCTTCCCTGACTCAAGTTCCTGGGTCCCATACAGCGAGTTTTAATTTTTATTTGGCTACCTGTGTTGTGTTCTCCTAGGAAACGCACCGGTCTGGCTGTTAAACTCTCAAGCAATGGCAAATGGGCAGGATTGGGAAGTCTGATAGCTTCTGCTTCTCAAGGCCACTTGGTGCAAAAGCCTCTTTGCTCTGGTTCTCTCCGAATGCAAAATGGAGTTAACTCCCAGCAGCAGGAGGGTCAGTTCAGTCCAACAATAGAGCCCGTTTAGGTCTTCGTGGGTCTGTAGCTCAGGCAACCCCTCCCCCTACAAAAGGACTCTCACACAGCAAGTGAGAATGAGGTTTATGGTGATCAGTCTCAATATTTTTCCTGAATATTCAATATAGTGTATGTATTGGGGAAATAGTTCCCAGGACTCCCTGCAGATACCAAAATCCAAGGATGCTCAAGTCCCATCCATACAACGGTGTGATACAATAGGCCCCCTGAATCCGTGGGTTCTGCATCCATGGATGTGGAGGGCTGACGGTATGATGACTGGGCTCAATATTATTATAAAGCATGTCGCTATGATCTCACTTTTTCAAATCCTGCAGCTGTGTTAGAAACAAGGGCTTCCTTCAGTGAGCCCTTCTCAGTCAAGAAATATGTGCCAGGCATTGTTCTAGGTGCTTGGGATATACCAGACAAAAATTCCTCCCTACTAAAGCTGCTGCACTGGGAGCTGGGGGCTTATTTCACACTGGCTCACACCCACCACATCAAAAGGGATGGAGCTTCTTTTTGGTCCAATAGTTTAAACTGTAACTGCCACTTCCTTGAATGGTAGCTGTTGACCTGTACCAGGTAATGCTTGCTTTAGTACAGAATTTGTGATACATAAATACTCACTTTTTCTCATCTAGTGGCGGCTAAGTCCATGGACTTCTGAGGCAGACTGCCTGGATCCAAACCTGATTTTGCCACTTAGCAGTTCTGTCTGTGACCTTGGCCAAGTTACTTATTGCTGCCTCAGCGTGCCCACTTTTAAATGGGGAGGTAACATTATGTACATTATAGGGTGATACAGGGATTAAATGAATTTTAATTTATATAAAGCAGTTGTGTTTGGCATATTAGCAGGTGCTTACTATCAATACTTTATATTTAATGTTTATACTGTTTTCCCCTAAATGTACTAATATCACAGCTCATACGTAGTTTTATCAGCGCCTCTGACACCAAGGTGCACTTACTTACAAATCTATCTACAGCTCCTTTCTGCCCTGCAATAGACACTCTGCTCTTTGGTGGGGCATGGAGGTGTTGGGGGAAGACATGTGTGATTTCTGTTTCCCCAACACCTGGCATATAGCAGGCACTTAGTACATGTTTGCTGCATGAACGGGAGAAGGGGTCAGAGACACTCCTTGATTGGCTAGGGCAAGAGAAGAAAACGACCATAAAAATGCCCAAATGCAGTGTCTCAGCATTTTAATTCCCAGGGAGGAGATTTTGCTGGACCCATTGATCCCAGTGGCCCAACCTCAGTGCCCAGCACAGAGGTGAACAGGAGCCAACAGGAGAGATATGGACACACAGTGCGGGGGTCTGCAAACAGCGTCACAGGTGGGGCAGTGAGATTTCTAGGGAGCAGATAGGCATTACTTTGTTATTTTGGTGTCATGGAAACCAAGAGGCTCTATGGGACATAGGAAAAAGTGAAGCAGTTTGAAAATACCTCAGGACAAACCTTACCCTACTGAGCTGGAGGGATGAACTCAGATGATGCGAGGTTAGATAAAACAGTCACTGAAAAGAAAAGTGAAGGTGGGCCTTGTTTTCCCGGGTGTCAAAAACAGGGAGCTGGAACGTGAGGAAATCTGCATGAATGGGCACTTGGCAATTTTAACTGCAGTGCTACCTAGGGTTTGATTTTTTTCATTAAGTGAGAAATTGAATAGTTAACCAATTAAGCAGTTTTATTCTTATCATTATAACATTCAAATCAGATTACATAATAAAACAATTCTATAAAATAATGTATTTTATTGCAATTTCCTACTGAAGGAATATCCCTTCCTGAACTTTCCCCACAAACTTTCAGCACCCATAACAGGTTTCTTGTCAAAAGGCAGCAATTGTTTCACCTTGCCCTGTAGGAAGGAGAAACTCATCAGGAAGAAGTTTCAGTCACCGCACTGTTATTTTCTGAAATTTTCTTTCTTCTACAGCCGATAATCTTCAGGTCTGAAAGACAAAAATAAACATTTATTTTTTCACAAATCAGTTTCATTTTCTCCCGCATGATGCAAGAAGATTATTTTCCAATTTAAAATGAAAGTAACTGTTCATCAAGAAATATCTACTGGGCTTCCCTGGTGGCGCAGTGGTTGAGAGTCCACCTGCCGATGCAAGGGACACACGTTTGTGCCCCAGTCCGGGAAGATCCCACATGCCGCGGAACGGGTGGGCCTGTGAGGCATGGCCGCTGAGCCTGCGTGTCCGGAGCCTGTGCTCCACAATGGGAGAGGCCACAACAGTGAGAGGCCCACATACCGCAAAAAAAACCCAAACAAAAACAAACAAACAAAAAAAGAAATATCTACAAATATTATATCTAAATTTTTGGTGAAAAACATTAAGGCCAAATCATCACAAAGTAGAACAGTTAAGTGACAGTTCCCAAGTTCTTTGCAGAGTATAAATATAGGCCCCCGTGTGCCTATGAATGAATGTATGTAGTGACTTAAAAGCTTGAATTCAATTTCCCAAAAGCCCTTTTAATAGAAAGGATTATATATAAAGATATGGATTTGTCTAATAATGGCAAATTCTGAATGAGCAGTTTCGCTATTTGTATTATTTTATCATATGCTAAATTTAATTTTCATTACAGTAGCATACAAAATACATGTATAAACACCAGCCCTTTGATATTTTAATTACACACACATTTATTATATACATATATGGTCTTTTAATTTACTATATACGTATAGTCTTTTCTTTGTTTATATATTTATAGGGTTAATCACACCTGAAAGTTCCTTCCAGTAGTAAATTAAAACAAAGAACATTTTCAGAGAAATGTTAAATTTTAACAATGGAGAAAATGAGGAATAGGAAATTATGAAATACGAAAACTGTTAGTGTCCTGTTATCTTTTACAGAGTAGTGTAATTGTAGGTATTGAGCTCCTACGGAATTTTCAGAAGGAATTTAGTGATTAGTAAACTAAATAGATATTTTTGAAACAGCTGTAAAAATATTCAACAGTTTGAATTCCTTTAAAAAAGGAAACAGGTGAACTCTGTTTGCCCTGAAACAACTTATCTCATCCCTTTCTACATTTAAATCTTAAAAAAAAAAAAAAAAAAGACAAAGAGACCAGATAGCCCAGATAGGAAGACCAACAGTCTGGTAACTAAGTAAATGAACTACATTACAATTTAAAATTATTATTTAACTCTGAGGAACACAGGCACTGATGTGGGAAACTAACCAAATACGCTTCACCATATAGTCATTCTGTAACAACAAGAAGAGAAACTGCAGCATTTTGTCTCAGTTTCTGAAATCTCTTTTCAAATGTAAAAACTGAATCCAAAGTCTGGGAAATGACAGTTTGATACAATAGCTGGAAGGGGCTCCAAAGTGCACCCTTTTAATCTTGGGTATGTGACTCAATACAATCAAAGTTCCTAGTCAAGAGACACCAGTGCATTTTAAGAAACAATTTATTCTCCCGTCCAGCTGGTTCATATAATTACAAAAGGGTGGCGGTGATGCCATTGGAAAGAAATCTTCTAAGATTTCTAACAAGTAGTCCTAACAAGAAGTCTCTGCAATTCCACTCAATAAAATTAAATGTGCTTAGTCACAGTCTGGTTGTTTCCAAACCAAAAGTTAATTTATTAACAATGAGACGACGAAAGTACCCTTTAGTGGAATTTACAAGTAAAATAGGAAACATGTATGAAGGGTGTAATCTGTCAGGTAAAACATGTTGACAGTGACCTGAAGGCAATCGGGGGCTAATAAAGCCCAATTTTGTTTCAAGACATTTTGGAGGAAGTGAGGAGGGTTAAGATGAGGGCTCTGTTAGGGCTGGGGCAGTGATGGGTAAGGAGAAAGGATGGGCTCAGGATTCAAGAAGCAGAAAATTAACTTGACCAGGGCAGGGAGGGGAAGAGGGAAGAGACCAGGGGCATGACAGAGGAAGGAGCTACTGGAAAATGACACTTCAAGGATGACTATTAATTTTCAGCTTGAAGAACTCAGGAAATGGCAATGCTATCTATTTGTTCTGGAGAGGGTATACAGGCAGGAGAACAGATTCTGAAGGGAAGGATTTTGTTTTGAATATGATGAAATCTGGCCATGGCAGGCAGCTAGAAAGTAGGATTTGGAGTTTAGGAGAACTGGGGCAAAGGGAAAGACATCTGAGAGTCTCTAACATAGATTCTTTCTTATCCCACTTCCACATAGCGGAAGAACTTTCACTAGCTCTCCACTGCTTTGTCAAATTCAAGCACAGAGTTCAACACATAACCCTCCAGGACATGGTCCCAGTTAACCTTTCTGAGGCATTCTTTCCACACCCTGTCCGTTCTGGTCCCATTATACTACTTGCTATTGCCCAGATAGAAACTTTCAGACCGCTGGACTTGGGTACTTGATATTTTCTGCACTTGGAGTATCTCCTATCTCTTTTCTGCCTGGTGGACTTGACTAATCCTTCAAAATCCACCCCCCAGATCACATGTTCTGGGAAACCCTACACAGCTCTTCCTTTTCTAACTTAGGCACGGCTCTTTTCCCTGAGATCACCAGAGAACTTCATGCATACTTCTATTACATTGTTTCTCAAATTACATTTGCCCTAAGTAAGTGAACAAATGTTGTTATGTATGTAAATAACAGTGCTGTGTGCTTATCAGATGCCATGAAATATACTAACTACCTCACAGGCACTATCTCATTTTACCCTCCTATCTATATAGTGAGAAAGACACTGTTATCAACCCCATTTTACAGTTGACAAAACTGATGCTCAGAGGGGCTGAGTAACTTGTCTAAGGATACACAGCTAGGAAGTGGATGGTAGTGATCTAGTGCAGACCTTCTGACTCCAGTGTTTGCAAGCACCATTTTATTCTACACAACTCCTATCCTTTGAAGGCACAGTCCCAATATAATTGATCTTAGACTACCAGCAATTAGCACAGTATCTTGCATGTAGTGGAGGCTTGTAAGATACTTGTAATTATAGTGACCACCTTGAAAATGCCACTTTGTTTGCAGACTCATCCTTTCTGCTTTTGGAATCTTTTGCAGATGGTTAATTTGCTTCTAAGTGGGGGGAAACAGTATCATAGCCAAGAGACTAGATTCACTAGATGTTCGCAGAGCTAGAAATATCAACTCATGTGCGAGACAATCAAACATATTACATGGCTACAGGAGGTACCCCTGTGGGGAAAAGTGAGGTTTTTACACTAAATATGGTTCTATTTCTCTCTCCACCTACACAAATGAAAGCAGGTACACATACAACACATTTGTATTGCTTACTCCCACTAAAAGAAGGCAATTCAAGATAATATAAGAAAGGGGAGGGGAGTGGAGGGCTATTTAGCTGAGTGGGTCTCAAACTTCAGTGGGCATACAAATTGCTTGGGCTCTTGTAAAAATGCAGATTTTGATTCAGTTAGTCTGTAGAGGGTCTCATGATTCTGCATTTCTAACAAACTCCCATGCGATGCAATGCTGGTCCATGGACCACACACTGACAAGCAAGGGTTCACCTCAGACCTCCGACAGAGCTGTTCATAAGACGGAGGGCGCGACTATTTGAAGATGCTGAAGAAGCAAAAGAAGCGCTTTCAGTAGGAAGTTTCTAAAGCTGTGCTGTGCCTAACAGAAGGTAACACACTTCCTCATTAGCTAGACATGATTCCAATAGATATATAGTATCCTTCTGGCTCTTTACCCACCAGAGGACTTTATTAACAGGCAGCTTTATGCTTTTCTGATACAACAGTAACTAATTGTAAATTATGATAACATCAACAGAGGCTGGGTACTAAAATTCCTTTAGCATCTATCATGAAAGAAAGATTAACTTGGACTTCCCTGGTGGTGCAGTGGATAAGACTCCGTGCTCCTAATGCAGGAGGCCCAGCTTCAATCCCTGGTCAGATAACTAGATCCCACATGCATACCGCAACCAAGAGTTTGCATGCCATAACTAAGGAGCCCGCCTGCCGCAACTAAGACCTGGAGCAACCAAATAAATAAATAAATATTTTTAAAAAAAAGATTAACTATCTTTAGTAACTAAGTAAATGTCATTGTATTTAGGTTCTTAAAAAGTTGCTAGTTTATGTACACCAACATTACATTAATCAGAATTGAATTCTCAGGGACTTCCCTGGCAGTCCAGTGGTTAAGACTCTGCACTTCCAAGGCAGGGAGCACGGGTTAAGTCCCTGGTTGGGGAACTAAGATCCCACACACGGCATGGCCAAAAAAAATTAAAAAATTAAAAAATTAAAAAATAGAAATAAAAAGTCCTGGGGATGTAATGTACAGCATGGCGACTATAGTTAACAACACTATACTGTATATCAAAAAAAAAAAAGAAAGAAATACAAAAGGTCAGTCTGATTGAGTTTTAAGTCACATCCACTATAAGAATGGAACTATTTAGAATAAACCATTCCAGGAAATCTGGTCACATCACATACTCCTTGAACTAAAGATGTTAGCTGTACAGGTAATAGAGCAATGGTGCTGCTACACTCATTTCCCCAGACACTGTACCACTAGCCTGATCAGAAGAAGTTCAACAGTGATTTTTTAAAAACTAAACTCACTTCTAGGTACAATGGAATATTACTCAGTCATAAAAAAGAATGAAGTAATGCCATTTGCAGCAACATGGATGGATCTAGAGATTATCATACTAAGTAAAGCAGACAGAGAAAGACAAATATCATACAATATCACTTATATGCGGAATCTAAAAAAATGATACAAATGAACTTATTTACAAAACAGAAATAGACTCACAGACATAGAAAACAAACTAATGGTTACCAAAGGGTAAAGGTGGCAGGGGGAGGGATAAATGAGGAGGTCAGGATTAACATATACACATTACTATATATAAAATAGATAATCAACAAGGACCTACTGTATATAGCATAGGGAACTCTATTAGTACTCTGTAATAACCAATATGGGAAAAGAATCTGAAAAGAATAGATACATGTATAACTGAATCACTTTGCTGTATACCTGAAACTAACACAACATTGAAATCAACTATACTCCAATATAAAATAAAAATTAAAAAATAAACTCATAAGATTGTTAAAATTGTTTAAATCGAAAACTTTTTCCAATTAAAATTAATAGGAATTATTGTTACATTCAATTACCACTTTTAAGTCATAAGCTCTATTGGCTAGGAAATGCAAATGATTTGATTTTGGTTGTTTATATAAAGATTGCTTTTTATTTTAACAACCAGTCCTAATGCGTTCATATCCAAAAGAACAGTATAGTTTAGAAGGCTTAATATGAGCAAAATTCAGGACTGGAAATACTGAGGTCTACGGTTTAAGCCAATGCTGTGCTGGTTGAAATGATGGAAAAGCTGGAACATAAGCTTTCTCCCCAAGTCCAGCTAATAACTTCTGACTGTGAAGAGTAGCAAATTAAGTTAAATCTTGTACGAAAATGCCGCATGACTAGACTAGCACACAATTATGGAAAAACTTGAAGATGTCCAGGTCCCAGATCTTTATGGGTTTTGAAAAGGTAAAAAATCCTTCTCCACCGTCTTTAACTAAGTCTCTGATCTGAAGCACATTTTATAAAGCCATAGGTAAAATTATTTTTCTCTGGGCATTCATTTAACTAAAGCCGAAAATCTGTACATTTTTGGGATGCGTAGCTTTTATATCGAAGGGCAAGCAGAAAGCTGAAATCCTTGCTGACTTCCAGAGCTATAGACTGGACAGGACGCTCACCAAGTCCCTTCTGCGGTGCTAACGTTCCTGGCACCCGTTTTCTTTTACAGAGCTGCACGGATTACCTATTGAACTCCCTAAATCTAATCCTACTTTCAGCAAAGACAATTCCAGGGCCAATCACGGTTGTCCTCAAGCCTTCTCACTTTCATCCTCATCCTCACTTTCTATCCTCTCTCTTTTACAGGCACACTTCTAACAGCACGCTCTGTAAAGAGAGTTAGACCAGGAACATAGGTTTGCATCATAAACATCTGTTTTCAAGCATTTACTGATGCTGAAACTTTCCACACTTAAGTTTCTCTACAAAGGTGAGGGTTATGCTTAAAATAAAGCATTACTGATTTAATGAGTGAGGAGTAAAAAACATATTTCTTTTTTGATTTTGTTTCATCACTCTGTGGATAATGTGAAGCAACTCAAGTTGGAATTTTCTACATACCTAATTTTTCCTAAGAAAAGCTCTCCTACAGAGTTTTGTAGAAACGAAAATTAAAAGTTTCAAGTGAACTGTTTTATTTTTACCCTACATAATGAAAAATTTCCATTACAGTGACAGCATTATAATCTCCATGATTATTGTGGTTTTGTAATGTGTCGGCAAAACTGCAATGAGCATGGAAATAATTATTGACAGAATTAAAATAAGTTGACCATTTGAAAGCTACAATCTCAGGCAACTGAACTGTGAAAAAGAGATAGTGCTATTGTTTTATCTTTGAGAAACAAATTCTAAGTGTGTACCCTACAATCACCACTTGCCCGTGGCAAATGCACATTTACTCTGTACCATCGAGAAACACAAGATAAAACCTTATAACATATTCTGACACAATTTACATATCCATGAGATGTAAAAACTACTAATACACCAAGTATACACACTAATTTAAGAAGTAAGGTGTATAGGCAATGTTTCTCATATGAGAAAGTGGCTTTTAGTTATAAAACAATATTTATAGTTTCCTCATAAATATCAGTTTCTTTCCTTTTGGTCTACCATTGTTTTAAAAATAAATAAACAACTAGCCTAACAAAATCTAGAGTATGCTGAAGTTAGCCCTGAGGGAATACAACTTTTTAAGTGATTGAAAATAACTTAAATGAAATCCCAACAATGGTAGCTGTTAACTGAGATTAAAATAATTTTGTTAATCACCTACTGGGTTCAAAGCTTAGTTTATCAATTGTTACTGTTGCTCAGAAGCTTTTTGTCTCTAACAGAAATGGTAAAGAACTTACGTTGAACCAAAAGCTAGTAATAGTTGCAATTTAAAAATGTACATTTTTATACTATAAACATATGTTAGGTTTTATTGCTAGGGAAACAAAAACCAAAGCAAGCTATTTTTGTGTGTATTTATTTATGGCACAATCCAGGTACATCTGTTTCAGTCAAGTCTCTGCAGGTTCACCATCAGATCTATCTTGAATAATTTCCAATGACTACATTCCAAAGGAAGGTTATATTCTTGGCTTAGATATTTTGAGTGGAACAAAAAGTATATTTTAAGTAGGTTCCTTCTCCAAAAGGAGAAAAAAATTTGTTTTCTCATAAAAGCGAATCTATCAGTAATGAGGAATCTCACTTTCAAGGGATTGCACTGCATGGTGTATCAAATATTTTAGTTGTAGTTCTAATGTATATACTATTTTACACTTGAACTTTATTAACACATAATATTAACACATATAAGTTAACTTAAGTTAACAGATATTGTGTGGCTACTAGTGAGGAAGGATCACAACTTTAATAAAGCATAAAGGAAAGCCTGTGTCTAATGTATATTCCTGCCAGAGGGAAATTTGGAATGAAAAGAAGGGGCAGGAAAATCCATTTCAAAACAGTAACTCAATAATGCATCAAGTGGCTCTAAGTTTCACTAAAAGTCTCCTTCAAAATAATTATAGAAAAGCCCTTTCTAATTCCATTAATATAATGAGGGCATTCAGTCACCTTCTAATTTGTTTTAAATGAACCAGTGATCCCTTAGTAAAAGGAACAGTTTGATCAGTACTCTTTGACTATAATAACATTAAATATAGTTTGTTGTGAATGGTTATTTCATTATCATACTGCCTGGATTAACTGATTTAGAATACGCTTTAGAATATTCATGATATATAACTCCACATGAATAATATGTGTTTGGTCATGTAACTAACCAAATACTACCTTTGGTATTTCCAGTTTAAAAAAAAAAAAAGTACCACATCCATCTTGGTTAGGAATATAACTTCAATTATGACAGAGTTTCTATAAGAAAATCAGATATGACATACTTAGATTTACAGAATAAAACTGATGTCATATCCTGCAGCCATTGAAGATCATGCTTGTGGGGAAAAAAATCTTGTAAATTGGGAAAATGTGCAGTGAGACCATATTTAGAGAAAAATCATAATTTCCCAAATTTGTAAAACACACAAACGTACATACAACATAAAAACTAACACAAAGAAACAGGAAGTTAGCACACCAAAATGTTAAGTATGGTGAAATTATTTACTTATGTATATATCTTATTCTTATTTTCTACAATGAACATTTAGTAGTTTTTAAAACTCCCCCAAATTAAAATATTTTTCAACTGAACGCCTGAGTTTACTTTCCAAAGAGTATTATGTTTCAAGTAAATGTTGTCTATTTTATGTGCAGTCAACATTATTGTGAATTTTTAGTAAAGAAAAGGTTCCAGGGTGGTAAACTTAAGCTAATAAATGATTTCTATAAGTTAGGGATTAATTTCAATTTCTGGCAAATTCCACATCTCTTTTAAGGAACTTTTAAAAATGTTAACATCTTCCTAGAAAAATGTTCTATGTTTATATGGACTGAGTTTTAAGGATAAATGTAAGTTCTATGTAGTTTAAGTAGGAAAAGGTACATTGGTTATGTCTTGACTAAATGACCATGTAAATCTCTAAGAATAAGTTAAATTAAAATTATTTTTCCTAAAGTTTAAACATCATCAAAGTAGTTCAGAAGCTTCATTTCTCAGATGCCAAAGGAGGGAATAATTGTAACTATCACAGCATGTGGAACAAATTTTAAAACCTTTTATTTACTGATTTATCTAAATAAACCACTATATGATCTGGAGGAAAAAAATGAATTTAAATAAAAAGAATTAAAAACAGAATCTTAGGTTTTGACAAGAAGGCAAACTATTAAACAGGTATCTAAAAAGTAGCCAAGGAAAAGAGAAAAGCACTCCACACTTAATTCAGTTGTTAGAATCAAATGAGGTCACATAATGTATAGTTTCTCGTCCACAAGTATGTCAATGTCAAGCAATCAAAACCAGAACATAAGGGAATAATAGAAAACGCACTTCCTTATTTTAGAGAGAAATACTTAACATGAGAATGTACCCTAATAACTAGCTGATAAAAATATCAGACATCATAAAGCCAATTTTTTCAATTTTTCACAAACAGTTTGTTAATCACTTGTTTGATATCAACTGAAAAGCAGCCAGATAATTCAGATGATACAGTGAACAGGAACAAAAACAATAAAACAAAGGGTTTTTTAAGTTGGTCAATTTCACTAATTCTGACATGAAGAATTAGTATTAAATTAGAGCATTTTACTACATATGTTCTAAAAATTATTTCTAACCTCATTTATAAAAGCTGATAAAAGGATACTCTATTTTTCATTTATTCATTCAATAAATATTTGCTGAGTGCCTACTTAATGAGCCAGTCACTGTGCTCAGTGCTAAGCAAGACAACATACACGTCCCTCATGGAGTCTCGTAAGGGAATGACATTAAACAGGTAATCATGCATATATTTAATTACATTAGAATAAATACAGTAAAAGAAGAGGAACATGTACAATGAGACCCTATAAAGGGGGCCTAACCCAGCTCAAGGATTATAGGAAGGACTTTTGGAGGAAGTTTTATTTAAACGCTTCATCATCTGCATTTCCTTGGCATCTGTCAAAAGGTATAGCACGTAGTATAAACTCAATAAAAGTTTGTAAAACGGAATTAAATAATTGCTTTAATGGTAATTTTTCAAATGTGTGTCCTAGTGCTTATTATAGTGTCTTGCACATAAGAGTGTCTTGCACATAATACATATTTGTTGAATAAATAAATAAATTAATGAAGCAGTTTACTTTTGTGGAAAGAACACAGGTTTTGGAATCAGCTACAACTAGTTTCAAATTCAGGCTATACTACAAACCAGCCAACCTTTGGCTTAGTCTTAAAAACAGGAATAATGTATTTTATCTTATTGGTAAGAGAATTAGGTACAATGTATGTAAACCACCTAGCACAGTGCGGGGCAACTGGAAAGTGTAAATGATCACTAATAATATTATTTTGCTCATTATATGCAGATTTAGTTAAAAGTGAACCTTATACAGGTCAGCAAAGTCAAAAAGATTTAAACAGAATACCCTAAAGACCTCTGTGTGCAAAGAGTGAAGTTATATACACATGCAATGAGAGTCAAAGATTAGATTCCTGGACATCCTGGTAATCCTGGGAAAACTTAGGTTTTCACAAACCTATCTGGCCAAACAGCCCATCAAGAGATATGGATTTTCAACCATAAACAAGACCAAAAGACAACCCTCAGAATGGGAGAAAATATTTGCAAATGAAGCAACTGACAAAGGATTAATCTCCAAAATTTATAAGCAGCTCAGGCAGCTCAATAACAAAAAAACAAACAACCCAATCCAAAAATGGGCAGAAGACCTAAATAGACATTTCTCCAAAGAAGATATACAGACTGCCAACAAACACATGAAAGGATGCTCAACATCTTTGCTCATTAGAGAAATGCAAATCAAAACTACAATGAGATATCATCTCACACCAGTCAGAATGGCCATCATCAAAAAATCTAGAAACAATAAATGCTGGAGAGGGTGTGGAAAAAAGGGAACACTCTTGCACTGCTGGTGGGAATGTGAATTGGTACAGCCGCTATGGAGAACGGTATGGAGGTTCCTTAAAAAACTACAAATAGAACTACCATATGACCCAGCAATCCCACTACTGGGCATATACCCTGAGAAAACCATAATTCAAAAAGAGACATGTACCAAAATGTTCATAGCAGCCCTATTTACAATAGCCCGGAGATGGAAACAACCTAAGTGCCCATCATCGGATGAATGGATAAAGAAGATGTGGCACATATATACAATGGAATATTACTCAGCCATAAAAAGAAATGAAATTGAGCTATTTGTAATGAGGTGGATAGACCTAGAGTCTGTCATACAGAGTGAAGTAAGTCAGAAAGAGAAAGACAAATACTGTATGCTAACACATATATATGGAATTTAATAAAAAAAAATGTCATGAAGAACATAGGGGTAAGACAGGAATAAAGACACAGACCTACTAGAGAATGGACTTGAGGATATGGGGAGGGGGAAGGGTAAGCTGTGACAAAGTGAAAGAGCGGCATGGACATATATACACTACCAAACGTAAGGTAGATAGCTAGTGGGAAGCAGCCGCATAGCACAGGGAGATCAGCTCGGTGCTTTGTGACCGCCTGGAGGGGTGGGATAGGGAGGGTGGGAGGGAGACGCAAAAGGGAGGGGATATGGAAACATATGTATATGTATAACTGATTAAATTTGTTAAAAAAAAAAAAAAGATATGGATTTTCAGAGTACAATGGATAAGTATCCTGTGGGAAGATTAGCTGTCTTTTGTAGATCAAGTCATGAGGATGCGTGGCTCTCTCTAAACCTACTGTGTAAATTCTGTAAACATTTCTGAGGCCCTATCAGGTGGGGTACGGTTCTATGCACTGGGGATGTAACAATGAACAAAATGCAGCCCTTGCTTCTGAGGAGGTAAATGTGGTAATAACAGAGCTACATACACGGCAGGTGCTACAGCAGGAGATGGTTGAGCACTTAGTCTGCTCTTGATGTTTAGGTGAGGCTTCTTAAAGGAGACTGACATCTGAACTAAGGCCTAAAGAATGAGTAAGAGTTATCCCAGAGGAGGAGGTGAGGGACGTGTTGTTTTAGGCAGAGGTAACAGCAGAACAAAGTCATGGAGAAGTTAAATTGCATAAAAAGGGTGCCAAGCTTACACAGTCTGCTATGCTAGACCAGCACAGTGGAGTGAGAAGAATTTAAGCTGATGAGGTTACAAAGAGCCTGGTAGGCCAGGCAAAACAGCCTGGAAACAATTAGATAGGACAGTATGTCAAATCTAAGCAGCTTTCTGGCTCATAGGTAGAGGAAATTGTAATAGAGGAGAGCAAAAGTGTTTTTTTATTTTGTTTTTCTATTTGGATTGACTCTAAGTATCCAGAATTAATGACTTTCATTAGATCATATTCTTGGCTTAGTGAAGCAATCTGAAAAAACAGAGAATCACTTTGTTTTAGGTAAGAACAATTCATTTATTATCCCAAGAGACTACAATCAATCCAAGTTATGTCATCCCAAACAAAATATCTGATAATTTATAGGCATCTATGAACATCCTTGCACTTACCTAGCAAGGTCTTAAGACTCCGAGACTTTTGGTTCTACCATCTACATCTAGAGTTTATTTGTAGGTAGAAGCTGCAAACAGTATCCAAGAGAGTGAAAAGATGTTCATTCTTCCTAGCCTCAAGGATCTTATCATTTGGATATGAAAACAGGAGATACTAAACTCAGGTTAAAAAACAAAAGTAGGAAGGAAAAGAAAGACTTACGGAGACCAAACTCTTGGGAAAGCCTCTATTTCTTCTTGTGTGTACTCATCTAGACGTCTGGGCACTTTTCGTGGTTGAGGAAGCTCTTCCACTAAATTCTTAAGAATATCTTCTGGTATATCCTAGAGTAAATAAAAATTTAGGCTTAATTTTCTTAAAATATATTCCCTAGTAATAAATTAGTAATTCTTAGTATTAAAAAATAATAAAAGAATGTTTATAAAATGAGAACACAATCTTCAAATTAAAACTCTGTAAAAATCCCTGAAAAATACATTAAATCAGTGATGTATGTAATCTCATTACAGTAATACATTCTATATTTTAATCTTGACAAACCTATTCCTAATGATACATTAGATGTCTTCAATTCTGACAAGTATCTGGTCAATAAATTCTACTTTTTCTGAATATTGTTAAATTTTTCCTCTCCTTTCAGCTGCAAAAAGGCACTGCTTTGGCTCATTCTCACAATGTTTCATCTGATGAGTGTATGCACAAGGTCTGTTGCTTCCAGTGCCACAACCTTTTTCAATTAATGCTCCATGTTGTTGCCAAAAAAAACTTTCGAAAATGAAAATCTGCTGGATCTGAGTCATTTAGCCAACAAGCATTTACTGAACTCCTTCTATGAACTAGAAATTGTGCTAGGTGCTGAGTATATAAAGGAAAATAAAAAGGTCATGGCTTCTAAAGGCTTGCAGTTTTAAAGAAGTCACTCCTTAGCTAAAAATCTCTCAGGATGAAGTTCTAACTCCTTAGCTAAACCAGGAAGCGCACCTCTCCAACTTCACCCCTCCACAAATGCCCGTGGCTTCTGAGTAAACAACCTCCTCACCTTTCAGGCGTTGGTCTACACTCAAATCCTGGTGCCTTTATTAATGGCACTTGCCCAGAACTACCTTCCCCTGGATATATATCCAAATGTTCAGAAAAATAAAAGGAAAGGTAAAATATAAGAAAGTCTGAACTTGGGTAACGAAAAGCAAGCTAAAGAGTAAAGCATACATTTGAGAGGTATCTTAAAAGAACAGGAATTGGACTAAATAAAGGGAATGATAAAATGAAGAGCATGAATAACCAAAATAATTAACATTTATATTGTGCTCATGGAACAAAAATAAGGGAAAGAGAATTATATTGTGGATCTGAATGATCAGTTAATTTTGGAGAGTCTATCAAAAAAATAGTAAGATATCAATATGGAAGTGTCCTATGGGCACTTCCCTAGGGATCGTAGATATAATTCCCTCTTTTCATTTTAGTGTGTTCCTAAACATTTTCAAAAAAGGAGGATGATTATACAGTAAATTACAGTTGTCTGCAGAGAGCAATAGTATAACTGGGAATCAAATACCTAGGCAAGGACATGGCATCAAATAGGTTATTCAAGATGTCAAGAATCAAAATACAATTTAAAAATAACTTTAGAGAATCACAGAGCTCTACTGCACTATAAACTCATTCCAAAACCTAATATGGCAAAAATTTAAAAATATTTTTTAAAATTTAAAATGACTTTAAAATTGTGGTTTGGATAGGCTGGGTCACTACCAACATATACAAAACACAGTAAATACTATTGAGAAGTGTTTCTTCACTGAAAAGTAGTTGAAAAATATTTAAATTCCCTTCCCCAGCATATTCAAATATGCAAGTGTAAGACAGAATCAGAACAAGCAGAGAAAGCCTGGACACATGAAATACTGTTAAGGTGTCCTTATTTTTTACTTACTAAAGAAGTCTATCTGCCAGTTTGGTATTCACGAAAATTTATGACTATTTCACACTTCTCTGGGAAGCCATTAAAAAAAATCCTTAGCTTGTATCTGCAAAGACAATTTTAAACGTTGCCAACTGCTCACTCAGCATAGAGAGTTTGGGACATAGTGGGTTCCTGGTAAATGTTTGCTGAATTGAATAGAATTTTGACTGAAATGGGCTTACCAAATTTCACCACTATTAAAGGAATCCACTGAAAGAATGGACAAAATCAATGCAAGGTTAGGAATTAAAGATGCTGATTAGGCATTACACATGAAACTGGAAAAACTTTCTTTTTATGCGTTTATGTCCTCTGCACAGAGCAGGTGGTGAACCTAAGAGGGAAATAAGGAAAAGAATAAAAGTAGAAAAAAGAAACACAGGGGTGAGGTGATCATTTACTTTTTTGAAATTTTTCCTCTTTATACTTTTTTTTTTTTGACCGTGCCACGCAGCTTGCAGGATCTTAGTTCCCTGACCAGAGATCAAACCCGGGCCCTAGGCAGTGGAAGCGTGGAGGCCTAACCACTGGACCGCCAGGTAACTCCCACTTTTTTGCAATTTTTAAAGGAATTTCAAATCTACCAAAAAGTTGCCAAAATACGTGAACACTCATCTAACCTTCACCTAAATTCACTGACTATTCAAATAGGACATGACTGCTTTCTCTCTTTTTATCTATTCATAAACACATACACCAAAAACATTCTTTTTGACTACACCATTTGAGAGTAGTCTGCAAATATTCCGTCCCTAAATATTTCAGCATATATATTTCCTAAATATAAGAATTGTCTCGGGGCTTCCCTGGTGGCGCAGTGGTTGAGAGTCCGCCTGCCGATGCAGGGGACACGGGTTCGTGCCCCTATCCCGGAAGATCCCACATGCCGCGCAGCGGCTGGGCCCGCGAGCCATGGCCGCGGAGCCTGTGTGTCCGGAGCCTGTGCTCCGCAACGGGAGAGGCCACAGCAGTGAGAGGCCCGCGTACAGAAAAAAAAAGAAAAAAAAAAAAAAAAAAAAAAAAAAGAATTGTCTCGGATGTAACCACATTACAAATTCATGTTCAGGAAAACTAACATTGATGAAACACCTTTTACTCTAATATACAGTGTATATTCAAATTTCCCAAATTGAATTTTTCCAATCCAAGGTCAAGGGTCACATGCTACCGCTATCATGTTATGTTGGTTAACATACATAATATATTTAGTCTAGTTTCCTTTAATCTGAAGAGTTTCCTTGTTTTATCTCTTTTATGAAATTAACATTTTTGAAGAGGTCAGGCCAATTATGTTGCAGAATGTCCTTTGTTTGGATTTGTAGGACTCTCTCCTCATCATTAGATTTAGGTTAAACATTTCTGACAGGACACTATATAGTTTATGCTGGGTCTTCAGTGCTTCATTCATAGCAGGAGGCACATGATGTCAGTTTTTCCCATATTGATGATATATTTAATATCTTGGTTATGAGTGGTGGTTCACCAGATGGCTTTAACATAAAAGTATCTTTTCCCTTTTTAAATAGTAAGTACTCGGTGACACGATGTTTTGAAACTGTGTGAATATCCTGTTCTATAATGCTTTACTCAATAGATACAGAATATGCTGATAATGGTGGCTTTTCTAATTCAGTATTATTTCTACATTTTTTAGATGACATTCTTCTCTAAAGAAGAGCTTTTCCTTCTCCAGAAAGAAGGGAAATTATAATCAGTTAAAAATAATTTTTGGACTATCATTGTGGGCTCATAGATTTTTGTTTTCTATTCAAGGTAATCCATCATTATGATCATTCAAGGCTCAAACAGTCCATATTTGGTCAGTGGGCACCACTTCAAGCTGCCTCCTGTGTTCTCTCGATATTTCTCCATCGGGTTTTGATCACTGTCTTACTTTCTGTTACTTATTATTTTACTATTATAAACAATGCAGAAATAATAATCTTGTGCATGTGTGCACTCCAAAATAACCTTCTTCTTTGTTCCAGACCTAGAAACAACATTTCTAAGAAGAACCACATTCCTTTTAATAGGGAATAGCACTTAGAAAACACAATCTGTGCACTAGTTCTGCTTACTTCTATTGGTATTGTCCTCTTATTTTTTGAATATATAAAATCTCAACATGATAAAAAAGTTAAAGTAAAAAAAAATAATAATCTAAAAGGTATTCTCCAAAAATCTCATCCTCTTCCCTACTCCTTTCATCTTGTTGTGCCCATGATCTAGTAAATAACCAACTTCATTTTCTCATTTATTCTTCCTGTGTTTCTTTATGCAAAAAGAAGACAGATAAATATATATGTGTGTATGTAAACATACATATGTATAAATGCATATAAAAGGTAGTATGCTAGCTATATTCTTTTCCACTTTGCTTTTTTAAACTTAGCAATACATCCTGGAAAGCATTACTTACCATCACAATGATATTTGTCATTCCTTTTTTATAATTGCATAGTACTCAACTGAATAGATATAGCATAGTTTAGCCAATTTCCTATGAATAAGCATTTATTTATTTCTATTACTTTACTATTGTAGATAATGTGGAAACAATAATCTTGTGTATGTGTATCTTCAGGGTAAATTGCTATAAATAAGATAGCCAGATCAAGCATGAATCTCCTTATGTATGTATTTTTATTAAATGTTAGCTAATTCCCCGGATTCCTTGTGGGTTGCACCATTTTGTACTGCTACCAGCAATGTCTGAGTGCCTGTTTCCCCATGGTCATGACAATAAAAAAATCTAGCAATCCATTTTTGGAGAAATGGGCTCATTTATTTTATAGCCTGAAATTATTTAAGTAATTTATGCTGAAACATATCTACCTTATAACTGGTAAAAATAACATTACTATTTTTTTGTTCCTTGTAGAAATTATGGTTCCTAAAAGCATGTGAAAGTACAATCAGAAACAGGAGTTTTAAAATTCTTGTGATTTCATGCCCAAGGTCATTTATCCTTATATGATGATACTGCTCCCATACTTGTTACCTCAGAGGTAAAGTGAATAGTGGGAAATTATTCTACTCATTCGTGCAAAGTAAAGGTAATAAATTAGCCACTTTGATAAAAGCCTGAATAATTTACTCATGCATTATTTAAACTAACAACAGAACATACAGGTGTCTTGAACAGTTGTGTAACTTTATATTCTGGAATGAATTCTACCTTATTCCTCTAGTAGGAACTATAAGGACAACAATTATAACCCATAATATTGATAGCAACTAGAACTTACTGTTCCAGGGCCTGGTCTAAGTACTCTACAAATGTTATCTCATCTAACCCTTACAGCAATCTTATGAAGTAGGTACTATTATTATGCCCATTTCACAGATGAGAAAACAGAGATAACGGCCATGAAGTCAGTAGATGGTGGGGGCATGTATTCAAACTCAGGCAGTCTGATTCCATGGCCTGGACTCAACTATTTTATTATAGAACCTCTAGTGTTTCATTATATTATACCAGAGAGAAAAACCAAGTACTTATACCAGTACAATAGTTATGGATAAAAATGTCTATTTTTTTTTTTCAAGTACTTTTTAGCTGAACAAACTCTGAGTAGGAATAAGTATTCTCAAGTTAAATTATGGGAAATAATTAGCAACCAAAGCCGAGCTATTAATCTATGATTCATAGAAGCTACAGGTCACAAAAAAAGTAAACTAAATTCATACTTTTTTGTAGTTCATGAAATTATCTATAAGTAACCTCAATTTAACAGGGGCTCTAATTATAGTTTCTTGTTCCAAACAAAGCAGACTATAGTTCCTTTTTCCAAAGAAAGCAGTTATTAAAGTGAAAATATAGAACTTACAGACTTTTGGTTTTTAGTCCAATGATGGCTCACTTTATGATTTAAAATAGAAGCAATGGTTATTATAGTGCATTCACTATAAAATGCAAAAAATATTTCAGAAGTTGACATAAAATTACTGAAAATACAACAATTTTTAAAATGAGAAAACATTTAATTAAAAATTTAAGAAAGCAGCTCAATATCAAAAAAACAAACAACCCAATCCAAAAATGGGCAGAAGACCTAAATAGACATTTCTCCAAAGAAGATATACAGACTGCCAACAAACACATGAAAGAATGCTCAACATCATTAATCAGTAGAGAAACGAAAATCAAAACTACAATGAGATATCATCTCACACCGGTCAGAATGGCCATCATCAAAGAATCAACAAACAATAAATGCTGGAGAGGGTGTGGAGAAAACGGAACCCTCTTGCACTGTTGGTGGGAATGTAAATTGATACCGCCACTATGGAGAACAGTATGCAGGTTCCTTAAAAAACTAAAAATAGAACTACCATACGACTCAGCAATCCCACTACTGGGCATATTCCCTGAGAAAACCATAATTCAAAAAGAGTCATGTACCACAATGTTCACTGCAGCTCTATTTACAATAGCCAGGACATGGAAGCAACCTAAGTGTCCATCCACAGATGAATGGATAAAGAAGATGTGGTGCATATATACAATGGAATATTACTCAGACATAAAAAGAAATGAAATTGAGTTATTTGTAGTGAGGTGGATGGAACTAGAGTCTGTCATACAGAGTGAAGTAAGTCAGAAAGAGAAAAACAAATACCGTATGCTAACACATATATACAGAATCTAAAAAAAAAAAAAAGTCATGAAGAACCTAGGGGCAAGACGGGAATAAAGACGCAGACCTACTAGAGAATGCACTTGAGGACACAGGGAGGGGGAAGGGTAAGCTGGGACGAAGTGAGAGAGTGGCATGGACATATATACACTACCAAATGTAAAACAGATAGCTAGTGGGAAGCAGCTGCATAGCACAGGGAGATCAGCTCAGTGCTTTGTGACCACCTAGAGGGGTGGGATAGGGAGGGTAGGAGGGAGGGAGATGCAAGAGGGAAGAGATATGGGGATATATGTATATGTATAACTGACTCACTTTTTTATAAAGCAGAAACTAACACACTATTGTAAAGCAATTATACTCCAATAAAGATGTTAAAAAAAATTAAGAAAGTATCATCAGTGACTTACTTCATCTGGGAAAAGATGCAACCTCTGCATCAGAGTTCTTCGGTGAAGGTTTTTTGGCAGCATGCCATAAATAGCTAGTTTAACAATCTGAAAAACAGATACACGGGGGACTCAATAAGAAAAATGTAACTGGAGATATAAACACAGTAAGAGATAGTGATGAAAACGAGTGGGCTAAGATTCAATGTGAATGTGAAAGAAATGAAACTGAGACCTAAGCAGATATGTGGCAGTAACAGAAAAGTAACTTTTATTATTTTGTACATTACTATTTTCTTTCGAATCTGTTTTTTCATTTAGAAAAGGGACAAAAGGAAGAGATAACAGATAACTTGTGTATGTGTCGATTTTAGATAGAATAAGAAAAAATTCTTTAAGCTTATACAAGAACCTGTGGCTCAAATAATCTATTATAGGGCTTCCCTGGTGGCGCAGTGGTTAAGAATCCCCCTGCCAATGCAGGGGACACGGGTTCCATCCCTGGTCCAGGAAGGTCCCACATGTTGTGGGACTAAGCCCGTGTGCCACAACTACTGAGCCTGCTCTCTAGAACCTGCGAGCCACAACTACTGAAGCCCACGTGCCTCAACTACTGAAGCCTGCGTGCCTAGAGCCCGTGCTCCGCAACAAGAGAAGTCACCGCAGTGAGAAGCCTGCACACTGCAACGAAGACCCAATGCAGCCAAAAATAAATAAATAATTTAAAAAATTCATTAAAAAATAATAAGCTATTACATACAGGTTACAGCAGATCCTAGGGAGGCTTAATCTCATTTCTTCCAGGTGGGAGATCAGGAGGTTTCCAATTCATAAACTGTGCCTGACCATACAGTCATGAGACTGACTCTGTAAGTCACCAATCTATAACAATGGTAATGGCTAGCATTCACTGAAAACTTACTGTGTGTACAGCGGTCACTGCATTACATTTGTTATCTTTTTACGATACTAAGTCCCACTTCACAGATGAGGAAACAAATTTAGTGAGGTTACAGAACCGACCCCCCAATTTCATGTATCTCTTAAGCAGTGGTGCTGGATTCAATCCAGGTAGGTTTATTCCCAGAACAGACATACAGGACATGCAAACACACCTATAATGTGTTTCTCTCTGTAACTTTTCAAGAAGACAAAGTCCCTTCTCCCCGTCATACCCACTCCCAAGACGGGAAACTAACCTTTTCCTGATTTACTTTTCCCCTTGTTAAGGTTATTGTCATTGTTGGTCTGAATGTGATTTTATGTATGTTTTGTCAAGAGAAAGGCACACACTGTCACCTTGTGCTCCATAATTTCCTGGGGACCTCCTGGTAAACAGTGTATACAAATATATTGCAGAAGCTTCATAAAACTAAGAGACATTTGGAGAGTCAAATTGATTTTTTTCATCTGTACTCATATTTCAAGGATATCATTTGGCATGTATGAAACTAAACCCATTAAAACAATACACGTTGGAATAGAATTGCACTATAAGAGGATTTCCTGATCCTTTTATTTTCTCATCACATCACACCACCTCACTATGTACTAAAGCTAATGGCGTCCCATATATATTTTCCATCCATTTTCTGTGTTAGTGCTGTTGAGACTTTATGTTCTGGAGACTATTTAAATACAGACTTACATTGTTAAAATTAAAAGCAATTAGAAATTCAGTTCCTGAATCACATAAGCCACATTTCAAGTGGTCAGACAAAGAACATGTCCATCATAGCAGAAATTTCTCTTGGGCAGCACTGTCAGTAGTCTTTAAAATTTTTAATGTTTTAAAAGTCTTTAGTAGAAAGTGACAATGTTAAGACTGCTCAGGGCTTCCCTGGTGGCGCAGTGGTTGGGAGTCCGCCTGCCGATGCAGGGGACACGGGTTCGTGCCCCGGTCCGGGAGGATCCCGCGTGCCGTGGAGCAGCTGGGCCTGTGAGCCATGGCTGCTGGGCCTGCGCGTCCGGAGCCTGTGCTCCGCAATGGGAGAGGCCACAACAGTGAGAGGCCCGCGTACCACACACACACAAAAGAACCAAAAATCCAAAAAACAAACAAAAAAACAAACAAAAAAGACTACTCAGCATCTTGTCTGGATAAGCAAATCATTATATCTTCTGTCATTATATCATCCTAACAGCAATTTTGTTGCATTAGTAGGGTTACTTGGCATATGGTCTTCATGTTCTTAAAAACATTTAGTTGTATTTACTTGAATTAACAAGTTGGTATTTTTAAAATATGCCCTATTAAAAAATGCAAACGTAACACTCAAATTAGAGAAAGCTGGAAAGTATGAAAGGGGTACAAGCTGCCAGGTGAGAGAAAAAGGGGATGACAGACATACAGATGTACATACCCCAAAAATAAATGTGACACAACCTGCATACGCAGTGAAGTAATTCTAGCTGTATAGACTTAAGCATAAACTCTAAGGGATTCAGAAAGTGAGAAAGATAGAACAAGGTAAAGGTAATAAGTATTAAATACTTTCCTCATCTAACCTGTAACCCAGGGCACATGACATTTGTTTTACATAAAGTATCTTTATAAACTATAGGAGAGGGAATAAACATAAGAAAGGAACCATATTAGAAGAAAAATACAAGAACAGAGACTCTTAAGGAAACTAAAATGTATGACAGAGGGAGAAAGGATATAAGGAAAGGGCTGAATCAATATATTTATTTGAGTTTAGAATTAGTGATCTTCTATGTAATTATAAAAATGTATTGAAATATTTAAAAGCCTACTATTTAAATATGTTAATCAATGTACTTTACAAGTAATATTCCAAGATCGTACTAATAATCAGAAAGATGCTTCATGAAACAAATTCTCCTAAAAGCCACATATACCAAGTACTGATAAGCAAATTATGTCTGCTGGAAGAAGACCTACTGTTCCAGAAAAACACTGAGTGTTTCAATTGGAAGTAAAATAACTGACCTCTTCCTTAACATGTCATTGTTTTTAGAAACACAATCAAAATTAAGACTTAAAAAAAATTAAGATCTTTTAATGAGGTAAAAATTCAAATGGATTTAACTCTAAATATTTTCCAAGCCGTCATCAAACACTTTGCAATGCATTTCAATCTTTGTTCATAAGAAATAATTTGAAACAATTTCTACAAATGTTATCCAAAGCCAAATTCTTAACATCAAAAATTGGACTATATTGCCTCCTAGTGTATAGTTAGCATACCTGAATAAACTAGAAACTAATTTTAAAAACATTGAAACATATTTATAAGTATTAAAACTATAATTTGTTGTAAAAGTTGTGGTATATATTACCAGTAGCCCTAACAACTTTTTACTACTATTATATGCAATCCATATTAATAGTCAAAATAGGATATTTTATTTTGACCCATGATAATCTAAAGACACATGAATTATAAAGCAGAACCTTAAATATTTCTTAAGAAGCAATTTCTGAGCATGTTTTTATAATTATAAAAAGTAAAAATAAACAGTAAAGTATGGAACATCTAAATGTCATGTCAGACCTTATAATAATAAACATGCCCTTCCCCCCCCACCTTTGCCAAGAAAATTATAGGCAGTACAACACCAAACAAATGGTTGCAACCTGACAATAGACATTTATTTTTATTCACCATTTTAGGGAAGTAAAAAGGAGTGTCTTCACAGTCTAACACTTTGCTCATTTAAGTAAAAAGCTAAAACAGGTCCCAATGGGGAAAATGCTACCAAATCTAGGAGTACAGTTTAAAGACTAGGTTATCAAGAGTTAAGGAAGAAAAAATAAAACTGTGAAATGGCAAAAGGAGGATCTGTTTTTAGCAATACTGAGGACAAGCATTTGGATTAGAGATTTCTCCCAGTATATAACTCTAATGATAACATAATAAACATTAGTGAAGTTAACAGTATTGCTTTTTAAATCTTTTTAAAAGCATGGAACTGACTAGAGGCCAAAAGTAAAAGAAAGAACAAAAGAGTCCTAGGGCTGGCATTAGCCTTGAGGGCATCAGTTTAGTGCAGGGCTTGGGTTTTAGAGGATTATGACTTTGGGGTTAGGAGGTAGGATCAAGATGACCTCATAAACCTAGCTTCTCAACAGAAACGCAATACTCAGGGTGTTGTGTAAGGAAATGAAAAAACAAAAGTCTTTCCTGACAGACAACTGCTAAACTATGAACCTGACTGCTAAACTATGAACCTGACCTTATAAGGCCCCAAATTCACCCTTTTTATGGGGATCAAAATGCAGAGGTCGAAAGTATAGCTTAAAGAGGTCTTAGGATGCCATATATATATATATATATATATATATATATATATATATATATATATATATGGCCCCATGTACCTGCCAGAAGCTAAGTAAATCTTTTTTGAAGAAATTCATTTTGAACATAGGTCTCAAAAATTCCCAGAGATGAAGTTCCAAGGTACATATACTTTCCAAGTATCCTGAACAGAAACAATAAATTGCAAACCCACAAAGACCACAAATATCAGAATCAGACATAAATGCTAAGAATTACGTTTAACATGTTTAAAGAAATATAAGAGGGAACCAAAGTATGACAAAGGGAACAGAAGACTGTCAAAACCGACCAGCAAATGTGAAAAAGAAAAAAAACAGTAAAAGCTTCAAGAAAAGGAAAAAAATATAGTAATTGAAATTATTTGTATATGTATGTATAATCTGATTTCCAAAGGGAAAGGACAGAGAATAAAGGGAGCCGATATTAGAAGATACACAGAAGAGCTGACGAATTTTCAGAAGACACCAATCCTCAAGCAAAATAAATAACAAAGCTCACAAAGAAACATATAAAAACCAAAGCCAAAGAAAAGATCTTAAAAGTATTCAGAAAGAAAAGACAGAATACACACAAAGAAACAATTAAAGTGACATCTGATATCAACAGTAATAACGGACACTAAAATCTGTGTGAATAATATTTCAAAATCTGAGAGAAAAAAATCGGTTATCCTAGAATTGCATATAAAAGCAAAAAAAACACCCTATCTTTCAAAAATGAAGGCAAAAATATAGCTTCAGACAGAAAAGGAGAGTTCACTATTCAGAATGTTATGACAGGAATGTCAACAAGAAGTTCTTCGAGGAGAAGGACATTGATCCCGGTTACAAGAATCAATCATAAGCAAAGAAGACCATAAAGAATCAGTAACAGTATAAGACAATAACAAGAATGCTGAATTTTAAGAGTTTTTAAAAATCTTGAACAGAGAAAACATACAGGTTGAAAGGGAGAATAGGTATTAATAATCTTCTAGGGGCCTTGATTTGATTTTGAGGAAAGTAAAGATATTGATTAATCCTAGACTTCTAATAAGCAAACTCAGTCAATCCAAAAGAAGGCAAGAAAGAAGGGGATAAAAAAGAAAATAAAATCTAGCTCAGTAAAGTTTAAAATTAAACAGTAAAATGATATATGAGGCAAACAAAATTAAAAAATTGGTTGATATAGCTATATTAATATATAAAAAGAACAGACCTCAAGTTGAAAAGCATTATTGGAGATAAAGAGAGTCAGTATATACCTTGATCAATTCCTTATAAAGATTATAATCCCAAACTTAAATTAATTCATCTAACGCTAAATCTTCAAAACATACAGAGCAAAAACCTGACAGAACTACAAGGAAAAATGAATAAATCCACAACTGAGATTTTAACATAACTCTCTCAGGTAATCAGTAAATCAAGTGAACAACAACAACAAAAAAGTCAGTGAGAATATAAGATTGGAACAACATACTTAGCATATTTGATATAATGGAAATATAAACATATATATGCACGTACATACATACATCTGTCTCCCCCAAACATTTTCAGCAATCATATCATATTCTAGGTGATCATGCAGATGTTAAGAAATTAAAAAGAAAAACATCAAAATTCTTTGACTAAATGCAAAACATACTAGTTAGAAAACATATAGAATTGAATGATAATGAAATAATACCTATCAAAACTTGTGTGATATAATAAAAAAATACTATAAACTTACTGCCACTGGATCCTTCTGGTGAAGCTGAGCAGCTGTTACTTGTCTAAATCCACCTGGGTAGCTATTAAAAGAAACAAAGACATTAAAATTGGGAGTAGGCTATGGTACAGTATTCTTGAAATGAACATTCTTTTATAATATGAAAACTATTTTTATTATGAAATTATACTTGTTTCTTGAAACTATGCTGTTCATCAATGTCTTAAAAATTAAGCAGTAACCTATGCTATTTGAAATGCTATTCTCTTAAGTGGTCAAATTAGCAATCATTATTTCATAAAAAGTTCCACATCTTAGAAAATTTCTTGGCTAACTATTTATGTTTCTACTGGAATTTAAAGTTATTCATCATTCATTCATTCACTCATTCAGTCAAACATTTTTATCACTGCTTAGTTTATCACTGCTTGAATTTAAAAAAAAAAAGCAAAGTGCCAGAATGTTTCACATTCCCTGACAAATCAGACCAAGTGAATAAGCTAGGGGTCAGGTTTGGAGAAAAGAGTGGTAGACTACTTGGTTCTGAAGGCAAGTTAATACTCTAAACAAGGGCTTCCCTGGTGGCACAGTGCTTAAGAATCTGCCTGCCAATGCAGGGGACATGGGATCGAGCCCTGGTCCAGGAAGATCCCACATGCCACAGAGCAACAAGCCCGCAACTACTGAAGTCCGTGCGCCTAGAGCCCATGCTCCACAACAAGAGAAACCACCAGAATGAGAAGCCCGCGCACCACAACAAAAAGTAGCTCCCGCTCTCCGCAACTAGAGAAAAGCCCGCACGCAGCAACGAAGACCCAGTGCATCCAAAAATAAATAAAAATTAAAAAAAATACTCTAAACAAGTCGTGCTCCTGTCTCCTATTAACAGGAAGTCATATGTTGGTTCTAAGTAATAAAATATTTCATTGTGTTCAGATCAAAATTATATATAAAATGTAGATTAAAAAAAATATTGGGGATAGTACTGGAGGCATCTTGGTAACTTGAATACCCCAGATCCAGGTCTGGAATCTAGGTTTTGCCAGTGGCTACCAGTATAATATTAGGCAGCTCATTTCACCTCTTTATATATGAGTTTGCTTATATAAGAAAAATGATAATATCTGCCCCATCTACCTCTCAAGATTTTTATGAGAGTCAAGTGACAGTGCTTAAGAAATTTAAAACAAAAACAACATACAGATGCAAGGTTTTATTACACTGAATGGATGAATAAAGCCTTAATGATTTTTGAGGAAGGGAAAAATAAAACGTAAAGGCAGTAGACTCTGCAAGAAAAATGTAAGCTTACCTAAAAATGATTCCTTTTATAAGTTTCTTTCAACAAGACTTGAAAACATTTTAAAGATGATTTAGAGAACCACATTTTAGGAATAAAACTTAAGAAACCAAATATAGAAATTTGCTGAGAAAGATGGATAATTTTCAAACTGATGCTCTTTTATTTGCTTCATGGAATTTCAGCCTCAGAAAAAGAAATACCTGTCTAGACTTCTATTCCTGTATTCTTTCTCTCCGGGAAAAAAATACTTTATGTTTTATCACATTGTTATCTTGTATTTTCATATTTCTTTCCCAATTACCTGTAAATTTTATAAAACTTGGTTTGTATATAGAGATTTACCAACAGTAAAAATTACTAAAGATGGATGTGAATTCATTTCTGTTACATTAAATGAAGAGTTCACGAAAGTGTTTAAGTGTAGGAATGGGCAAAGGCTGGCTAATGGAAGCAAAAAAGTTATTCCAAGCATTTAAGACCTCCTTGGGAAAGAGAGGAAAAGAAACAGATGGGAATATCAAAGTCTGCCTAAGATGAAGGGGCACTTGGAAATAAAAAAAAATAATTTCGATCAAGAATGAAAAGCCAACATTTTTAATCATATCTTGCATGATACTGAAGAAGGTATGCTTAATTAAATTTGTACATGACCTGAAACTGAGGGGTTAACTAACACATTACATGACATAATCAACATCTCAAAAGCTCTTAGAAGGCCAGAGATACAATTTACATGGAGTAAACTTAAGGTACTGCAGTTGATTAGAATGCAACTAAAATACACAGGAAGGAGGATACATGGTTGAACAGCAGCATGTTTGAAAAAGACTTATAAGTTTTAGCTGATGGTGAACTCAATGTAGCACATAGTGATATGGCCTTGAAGAAGAGTTCTACTACAACAGAAGATTGCATAACTGAAAGATGGTGGAGTCACATTTTATCAGAAAACTATCAAAACACAGCCAGGTGAGTGTATTTAGCTAAGAAAGATACTGGTAAGCAGTAATTGCACCCAGAGAACAGTGACCAAGGTATAATGGAGATAAGACATCTGAACGGAAGCCATAAAAAGAACTTTGAAGGAACTACAGGTGTTCAGTCTAGAGAAAAGACAGGTCAGTGGGTACTTGCTGATCATTGCCTCAAAACTATCTGCAGGATGTCATGTGGAAGATATAATTTTACACTGTCCAAAAAGGGACTAAGACCATTCTGAAAGCTAGAGGAAAACAGATGATGACTCAATAGCACTGAGATCTTTCTACCATTTAGACCACATAAAAGGCAGAATGAATGGGCTGCCTCATGAGCTAGGAGACCGC
This sequence comes from Mesoplodon mirus, assembly GCF_964341445.2. NCBI lineage: Eukaryota > Metazoa > Chordata > Mammalia > Artiodactyla > Ziphiidae > Mesoplodon > Mesoplodon mirus. The sequence continues at coordinate 18,185,967 of NC_138992.1, read as the reverse complement.
TATTATTCAGATAGGCAGACCTATAACTTGAAAGGCATGTTGTGGAGATTTTAGGTATCTTCCAAACTTGGGATTTCACTCACCATTCTTTCAACATCTCATGTACTTTTAGAAGTCCAAGCTGGTTCTGGAAACAGCAGTAAGATGAATTATAGGAAACAGAAAGAAAGAAGTGAGAAGACTGACTAAAAAATGAGAAGAATCTAGATCAGAGAGGTTATGTGAAAAGCTTCCAGGAAAAACAAATATTCTCAGGTAATCATGAGTATTTGGTACAGTACTGCAGTTTTTTTGATTGAGTAAATTATACATGTGGCATGAACAAAACTCGTATTTTCTTAAATTTCGAAAAAACCTTTTTCTTTTAAATAAGACCAATAATATTCTTAAAGTAATATATTCAACTGCCTATCTTCCCTGACAAAAGCATTATCTTACCCAGTATGTGAGGAGTATACTTTTTGTTCCCATTTGTTTCCAGAAAATGCAATGTGCCTTGTGTTCATTATGACAACATGATCTCCACAGTCACCTAGATTTAAAAAGAACAAAGGAAAAAAAAAGATTTTATATGAAAATTCTTGACTTTAAGAAAAAGTGAGCTTGTTTTTTTATAAAGCTTATCAAAGTCCAAAAAACACATCAAGGCTTCCCTGGTGGGGCAGTGGTTGAGAGTCCACATGCAGATGCAGGAGACACGGGTTCGTGCCCCGGTCTGGGAGGATCCCACATGCCACGGAGCGGCTAGGCCTGTGAGCCATGGCCGCTGAGCCCGCGCATCCGGAGCCTGTGCTCCGCAATGGGAGAGGCCACAACAGTGAGAGGTCTGCGTACCGCAAAACAAACAAACAAACAAACAAAAACACATCAAACAATATAAAGCAAGTCACAGTGCATCATCAAAATCATTGAATAGGTTTATGTTTCTCTTTCACATAACATCTAAGCATAGAAAGAATTGGCTAGACAGTTGGAAAATCTCAACACTGGACGTAAAAGAGAATTCAATAAAGATGCCAATAACAATGACACATCTTTTAAAGGCAAACTACTGTTACTCCTATTTTCTCTGCCAATTAATAATTACACTTCATTAAAATGTACTATTAATAATTACACTTCACCACTTTTAAATATCTCATACAAATTTTCCCTTAAAAATAAAAGAGAAAATGAAAACAATATGCATATAGATGAAAAATGGTTTGTTTTACCAACAGGTAAATTGGAAACAAATGTAAAACATCACAATTGATTATTCTTTTCAAATTCAGAGAAAAGAATACTAGGATCTTATGCTTAACTACTAACCCAAGGTTTTTTCCCAAACACATTTAACTAGTTAAATTTAAACCGCCACTAGCAACTATGAGTACACATATACTTGATGCAACAGATGATCTGAAAATCAAAACATATGTTTTGGATTAATTTTCCAGTGAAAAGTACCCCCTAGGCCTGACTGTTCATCTAAAAAAAAACCCTAAAAGGTCAACATGTAAGTTTTCACAAGTCACTGTACATGACAAAATCAAGTAGTCAGAAACATTTATTGAGTGCCTATTCTACTAATAGAAAAACAAACTTCAAAAGATTCTTGAAGGTTATTTATTTGAAAAAAAAATCACCATTGAGGGCTTCCCTGGCGGCGCAGTGGTTGAGAGTCCGCCTACTGATGCAGGGGATGTGGGTTCGTGCCCCAGTCCGGGAAGATCCCACATGCCGCGGAGCTGCTAGGCCCGTGAGCCATGGCCGCTGAGCCTGTGCATCCAGAGCCTGTGCTCCGCAACGGGAGAGGCCACAACAGTGAGAGGCCCACGTACCACAAAAAACAAAAACAAAGACAAACAAACAAAATCACCACTGAAAAAATAAGTATGAATAAGTACAGTATCTCAAAACTGAAGATTACATTATAAGAGTCTATGCAGAGCTTGAATTTGAATGACATCAGTGAGAAGTTTGTAGTTTATAGAAGACAAGGGTAAAGGAAAGAGGATAAAGCAGGTGAGTAGTCTTCATTAGAGTGTAAGGGAATCCAGGGTGTGAGGGAAAGATCTGGGAATGGGAAGCTTGCTGTTAGCTGCTTGAAAAGGAAAGTTTGACTATTTGGCAAATTAGGTGACTAAAGTTCCCAAAAGTGACCCATGGTGGGCTACTAAGGCAGTTGGGCAAATGAACCTGAAGAACAAATGAAGAGGGTGAGAAGATACCTACACAGTCCCAAATAATGCTGAAATTACATTAGCTTTCAACCGGACACTTAACAGTTGAAGAAGCTAAGGCTTGTTAAGATTAAGTGATTTGTCAAAGCTCACACCAAGGTATTTAACTCTCTGTTCAGGCTCTTTCTGTGACACCTATTTAGAGGAAAAATGGGATCTTTAACTTTCTAATAAACCTGAATTTATTTTGTAAATGTTGTTTAAGCTTTAAATATGCAAAAAGCATTTTGCGCCATTCAAAACACATTTTTACTTCAAAGGGGATCTTTCAAGGGACATTAGAAAGAATACCACAAATCAGGTGAAAATCGTGTTCTTTCAGCTCTAAGGTATGAACACCTAATCTGGGAAAAGTTATTCTCCCTTAATAACTTATGCCAAATCTCTACTGTATTTAATAATTCTTAGAAGCACTTCTCCACTGTCTCTAATTAAAACCAACCAGCAATCAAATCTTTTTTAACTGCACTACGTATTAAAACAAAAGCCAATATTATGATTGAAGCCTAAAATCCTGGATACAGTGCAATCATTTCTATCTAAATTTCTGTTAATCCAAATAAATGGATATATGTCATTTAAAAATTTTAATTGAAGCATTTTACAATATGCACCAAATACATATAAATTGGAACTCTACTGCCTGATCAAGAGATGGTGGAAGTTAATTAATATCTTTCAAACTTAAAAACTTTTTTTTAAAAGTTAAAGTTTAGTAATAAGCAATTTTTAGAAAAAGGAATTGAGTTTATTTACAAAAATTTATCAACTTAGATTTCTGACCTTATTTGATTTCTTTTTACAATATTAGGTGCTAAATTAAATGGCCAAATAAAATTCAAACTAATTCAATCAAAGGGAAAACTCAAAGGTGTATGTCAGGGAATCTAAGGTCTCCTTCATCCAGTGCAACACTGCTTTTACATATTGGGTCTCCTTACAAGATTTGGTTTGAGAAACGTTTGAAAAATAGCTGTTCCAATTTAGTGATAAGCAACAAAGGTTGGCTTTGACCTTTATGTTTGTTTCCAGCCTTGAAGGACAAATGTCCAAATGCCTACTTCAACGTTTTTTTTAGCATCCCTGAAGTTCTGCAGGGCTAATGTGACAGATGATCACGTAAGTTACCACAAAATCTACTGAGTGTAAAGACGTTGTGAGAGGAACAAGGTGTGTTGTTCAAATTTATGATAATATGTAAATATTCCTTCTAAAAGAGGCATGAGTTCTAGATATTACCTGGAGCAAAAAGCTTCAGTGCTTTGTACAATGATATTCTAGGAGTGAGATGAAGAATAAATTTGTGATTAAGACTGTAAACTTTAAACGACGCAGAGTTAACATTTGAAATAGACTGACACAACTGAATAGTAAGAGGGAAAAATACATTAGCTGCGTAACTTTAAGAAGAGCATTCTAAACTTTTTTTTCTAACAAATCCTTAAAAGATTTAAATAAATAATGCAAGGCAGAATACTAGAGATTAGACTAGTGAATTGTTAGAATTGTTTGGTGTGCTAACATTCATAACATTAACCTTTAAGAACTGTGTGAAACTTTCGTTTGATTTCATTCCATGTGCACCAGAAGTATTTTAAGATGATCTAATAACTTTAGATAATGCTTAAGAAAGGTTTCCCTTTGCTTCTTTTAAATGCTCTTATGGTTCTCCTCAACTGATTAATTTGTAGGCAGTGAGAAGAATGGAGTCCTCAAGAAGAATAAGGCACAATCCAAAAATCACCAAGTGGCCTTCCTTTTCCTGTATCAGTGAAAAGCAAACATGTTCAAAGAGCTCCCAAGTCTCCCATTCAGGAGGGCAGCTCTAATCAGAAGGAGAAGGGAGTGCCTATAAAATGGTTCAAATAGTGTATACATTATGTATCTGAACATACATACAGGTCCATGGACTTTGTGAGATGCTGTGGCAAACCAACGTTCCACTTATAAGGTTATTTTTTTATGGAAACTGTGGTCTGGGTCAAGATCGAGATGATCTGGAGTTAGGAGAAGAATGCCCTCCTTTCACAAAATTTGGGAGAAGGTGGAATCAGTAGTAGCCACCTAATTCTTCTTAAAGTGTAGCACTTATCTGTCCACTGAATTAAAGTTCTGCTTCCTTACAAGCACGTCTTTACTGCAAAAGGATTCCTTAAGTACTGATGAATAAGTGTGCTGCTAGAACACCAGAGGAGCTTTTGCGGCTGCCTGTCGGGCCATCCTTCCCTGGTAATGGAGAATAGCTTTTCTATGAAATTCGAAATTTACCTCTTAAAGACTGAATTGCATTTTTGTTTCACTATATTTAATATTTGGCTTTTATCAGCAAAACTTTGGACTTTTCATGTCAAGATGTCACTAAAATCAAAACAAACTGCACACAATTTTCAATTTATAAATATGTTGTTTTAAGTATTTTCTAACATATACTGGTTTAATCAGCATTTATTAAGTATGTTTCATGTGTTCGTAATCACTGTAAACATGTTTATTTGAAAACTGACATACAATTTCCCAGAAAAACAATGACAAACGATGGCCATATATACAGGAAGGGCTATAAAAGTTAATATTTAGGTGTGATAATGGCATTTGGGTTACATAGGAGAATATCTTTGTTCTTGGGTGACATATGCTGAAATATTTAGGGGGAGGTATAATGATATCTGTAATTTATTTTCAAGTCATTGAGTAAAAAATATGATAAAATATTAATAATTGTGTAATCTAGGTGGCTGGTATAGAGAAATTCACTGCACTACTCTTTGAACTTTTCTGAAAATGTGAAAATTTTTATAATAAAAGTTAGAAAGAAGTAGACAAACAACTCAGTGGAAAAATGGGAAAAAGAAATGCACAGACCTTTCACAAAACGGGAAATGATAAAAGGCCAATAAACAAATGAAAAGATTCTCAGTTCCATGTGCAATCAGGAAAATGCAAATTAAAACCACAAAGAAAGAGCATATCCCATTTACCAGAGTAGTCAAAACGAAAAAGAACGACAATGTCAATGTTACTGAGATGAGGAATAATGAAAACACCTGCATATAGACTAACTAGGTTCCCATTTTAAACCCAGTAGTTCCTGTCCTACAGACAGACCTCAGAGAAACTCTTCCACATGTGCCCTGGGGAAAAGGTACAAGAATACTGATAGCAATGTTTTTTTTTTTTTGCGGTACACGGGCCTCTCACTGTTGTGGCCTCTCCCGTTGCGGAGCACAGGCTCCAGACGCGCAGGCTCAGCGGCCGTGGCTCATGGGACCAGCCGCTCCGCGGCACGTGGGATCTTCCTGGACCGGGGCACGAACCCGTGTACCCTGCATCGGCAGGGGAATCTCAACCACTGCGCCACCGGGGAAGCCCCAGCAATGTTGTTTGTAACGGCAAAAAAACCCCGAAAACAACCCAAATGCTGAGTGTATGGGTATTCATTTCACCACCATTATTATTAATTTTCTTTAAAATATTATCTATATTTATATATAGGTAGAGGAATACATCTCTATCTATCTAAATATATCTTTGTATATTTCATGTTTCAAAATAAAGTTTAAACTATGATCAACTACAAAAAGTGCTGTTGACAGGTCAAGCAAGATGAAGAGTAAGAACTGATACTTGGATCTTAACAGGGTGGACAGGAAGTGCCTAGGAAAGTGAAGTCAGTCAAAAACTACCTGTGATAAGCAGAAGGCTTTTAGTATGAAAGTAACTGTTTTGTTTTGTTTTGGAAAAAGGACACAGAAGATCAAATCTATTAATTCAAAACAGTGAAAAGTAACTTTCCATGCGTAGCTAGCCCTACATATCTTTCTGGAGGAAAGGGTTTCTTAGAAGAGAGGGCAAGCTTATTTGCTCATTTTCAGAAACTATTGAAATGCATGCTGCCACATGAAGAAACATGTTTAAGAGTGAACATTTAATTTAAAGTCCAAATCAGGATATTATGAGAGGGAAAGGAGGGGCTACTGATCCTTTTGCTGGGGCAATGGCATAAAATGGGGTTGCCTTAGACAAAGTGGTCAATACGGTTTTCCTATGAAGAAGCCAAATTCATTTTAGTGTCCCAACAGGTTTTTTTGTTTGTTTTCAAAATTTATTTATTTATTTTGGGCTGCATTGGGTCTTCGTTGCTGTGCATTGGCTTTCTCTAGATGCGGCGAGCAGGGGCTGCTCTCCGTTGCAGTGCACCGGCTTCTCATTGCAGTGGCTTCTCTTGTTGCGGAGCACGGGCTCTAGGTGCGCGGGCTCCATAGTTGTGGCTCGCGGGCTGTACAGCACAGGCTCAGTAGTTGCGGTGCACGGGCTTAGTTGCTCCCCGGCATGTGGGATCTTCCCAGACTAGGGCTCGAACTCATGTCCCCTGCATTGGCAGGCGGATTCTTAACCACTGCTTCACCAGGGAAGTCCCGCCCACAACAGGTTTTTAGCAAGAATGGAATACGGGATCCTCAGGAAAAAAGAGATCCTTAAAACAGCCCAGGGCTTCCCTGGTGGCGCAGTGGTTTAGAATCTGCCTGCCAATGCAGGGGACACGGGTTCGAGCCCTGGTCCCGGAAGACCCCACATGCCGTGGAGCAACTAAGCCTGTGCGCCACAGCTACTGAGCCTGCGCTCTAGAGCCCGTAAGCCACAACTACTGAGCCCACGTGTCACAACTACTGAAGCCCACGTGCCTAGGGCCCGTGCTCCGCAACAAGAGAAGCCACCGCAATGAGAAGCCCATGCACCGCAAGGAAGAAGTAGCCCCCGTTCGCCACAGCTAGAGAAAGCCCGCGCGCAGCAACAAAGATCCAACACAGCCAAAAATAAAAAAAATAAAAAAACCCAGCCCAAACATCTTCAAAATTCTATCCTGACATGAAAACTGTGATTACCAATAATAGGTCTAAAATGATACTCACTCAGTTGATGGTACACAGGTTTATGCAATCCTTGAAGTTTAACTGATGCCAGGGCAGCAAGTTTGCCAGGGGGCTGCATTTTCCCATCTAAGAGATACCAAACTCGAGCAAAAGTGGCCCATTGCTTGAAAAGACAGAAGAGGAAACAAAGAAAATTCTAATTAAATGGAAACAACTGAGTTTGCTATTATATACCATCACACGTAATCTACAGTTAACATCAATAATTATTATGAAAAAAGATCCTATCACTAAATAATATTTTTGTTTTGTTCTCATTTCTATTTCTGGAAAAGGGGGATCTGTTCTCATTACTCTGCAAAGATTAACACAGTAATCTTTCCTGCCTGCTTTTCTATTAGCAATATGGATTATGCTCTTTTAAAAACATTCCAAAGATATTATTTCCCTTTACATTATGACTTATATTTTTTGTACCATATAGAATAGTATCTGGAGGGGTCATGAAAAGCTCTTATGAAAGTAGAAGTTATTTATGAAGGTCTTCAAAAATATTTTGAGATTGGAAGGTACATTAACTTTGTAAGATGAGTGGCCAATTACGAACTGAAGACTATTCAGGAGTTTAATTCCAAGGGAGAGTTAAATAGCAGAATGTAGCTGGAAAAGCATAGATGGATGATGTTGAATAAACTTAAATTTTAAAATACTGCCTTAGATAGACATCTTAGGCTGCCTCAGGACTAAACCGCTGTCTTTGCAGTGTCCATCACTGCCTTCAAACTCTAAGAAAAGCACAGGCCAGAAAGATCTTGATCAGATGCTTTCTCTATGGATATACACAAGCAGCCAAACAATGCTGGAAAAAGTACAACTAGGCTCTCTGGTTTTATCTTAAATTTAATTATCACAATCTCAAATCAGCTTATAAAACTGCTTACCAATCTGCTGTTTTCCTGTTCTCATTCTTCTAGTCTCTACCCCATTCCCCTTTTACATCTTTTGTCAAGTTTATTTCATATATTTTGATGCCATTGTAAATGGTATTGTATTTTTAATTTAAATTTCTGATTGTTGCTAGTATACAGAAATGCACTACATTTTTGTATTTTGGTCTTGGATCCTGCAACCTTGCTAAACTCATTTATCAGTTCTGGTAATTTTTGTAAATTCCATTTTTTACATAGATGATCATGTCCTTTGCAAATAAAGAGCTTCTAGCCCATATACTTTGCATACTTCTCTCAGCTTATGAACTAAAAAAAAAAAAAATTCAATTCAATGGTCTACAGGACAATCTTGTTTCTTCAATAAACTGTAAGAAAAAAAGACAGGAAAAGGAACCTATTATTAAGAGAGACATAAAAAAATAGCAACTTATTGCTACTTTGGATCCTAATCCAAAGGAAGAAACTGTAAAAATATTACATATTTATATAATATACATGATATGTGTGAGAAAATTGGAAACTTGAACACATACTGGATATTTGATGATACTAAGGAATTGCTGTTAAATTTCCATTTAGCTTTGATAAATGGTAATGGGATTAAAAAAAAATTCTTATCTTGTAAAGAACATGTTGAAATATTTACTGATGAAATAATGAGTCTGAGATTTACCTCAAATTCATAAGTAAGAGAAAGAAATGAATGGGAGTACAGATTAAATGATATTGGCTGTGAGATTTTTGAAATTGGGTGATATCTACTTTTATGTATTATTAAAATTATCCATAAAAAACCCCAAAAAACTCCTGACCTCCCTTCCCTACCAGCGACTGCCTCATTTCTTTCCTCTTCTTTGTAGCAAACTCTTGCAAAGAGTTGTCTTTACTTTAATTTGTCTCTCCTCATTCTCTCTTCAACCTACTCCACCCTGGCTTTTATCTTCCCACACCATCACCAGCACACTACTGCCTGTCAAGTTTACCATGACCTTCACATTACTAAATCCACTGGTCAATTCTAAGTCTTTGATACAGTTGATCATTCCCCTCTCCCTGGTATTCTTTCTTCACTTGATTTCCAGGACACCACCCTCTATTGCTTTGTTTGTTTTGTTTTCCTATCATGCTAGTTCTTTCTCCTGCCTCTGAAATGTTGAAATGCTCCAGAACTGTTCTTGGCCCTCCTCTCTTCTCTTTACATATTTCCACACAGACTTCATCCAGACCCATAACTTTAAAAGCCATTTGTATGTTTATGATTCCCTAATTTACATCTCCAGCCTGGACCTCTTTCCTGAACTCTACACTTGATTTCAATTGCCCACCTGGCATATACACTACAGTGCTTCTTAAACCATATGCAGCAAAAGACTAGTTTTTCCCCAATCCATTGCAGACCAATACCTGATAGAAAAACAAAAAACAAAAAACAAAACCTTTGATAAAACAATTAAAATACTGCCACAATGTCAAATTGCTATAGTTTGTTTTTTTTTTTTTTTTTTTTTTCTCGGTATGCGGGCCTCTCACTGTAGTGGCCTCTCCCGTTGCGGAGCACAGGCTCCGGACGCGCAGGCTCAGCGGCCATGGCTCACGGGCCCAGCCGCTCCGCGGCATGTGGGATCTTCCCGGACTGGGGCACAAACCCGTGTTGCCTGCATCGGCAGGCGGACTCTCAACCACTGCGCCACCAGGGAAGCCCTGCTACAGTTTTTAATGTTTAATTTTACTTCCTGTATTTACCTCATTAGGGACAGGTAACAAACAGTCCAAGGAAGGAATCACACTTGGAGCAGGACTAGACTAAGAGGCAGCTTAGACCAACTCCTGCTCTTCCTCCTGAAACCTGCTTCAATCTCAGCCTTGCCTATCTCAGTTGATGGAACGTTCTTCCGGTTGTTGAAACAAAAAACCCTGGAATGATCCTTGTTTTTTCTTTTGCTGTCGGCGCACATACAGTCCTTCAGGAAATCCTGTTGGCTCCACCTTCAAACGGAACGTGACCACTTTTCAACACTACACAGTTACTAAGTCTGGTTTGTGCCACCATCATGTCTAGCCTGGATTATTTCAATAGCCTCCAAACAGATTCTTTGCTTCTCTTCTCCACCAATCTCCATCTCTGCACAGTCTATTCTCGACTCAGCAGTCGGAGTGCTCCTTTTAACACTTAAGCGAGATCATGTTACTCTCCTTATTTTGCTCAGTAAATCAAACTCTTACAATAGTCTACAATGCCCTATATGATCCAGCTTATTACCTCTCTGACCTTCCCTCCTTCCTCCCGGGGGGGGGGAAGAAACACGAGAGGGGTTGACTGAAAAGGGGAGGGTAGGAGTACCAAGAAAACGACAGCAAGTGGTGGTCAGAATCACCACCCTTTGTGCTTCACCGAAGCATCTCCTGGCCCAAGGACCCGGCTTCCCATCCTACTCAGCTTCACTAAATCCGACCTCCTTTTGTCAGCGTAATGAATGCCATCGAGCTACAAGAGTCCTTTCTCACCTGGGGCGCCCTAGAAAAACTCGACATGTTTCCCCAGTAGCAGAACAGTCCTTTTTCCAGGATCCAAGACCTGTCCCTAAGCATCAAGGGCCCGGCGGGAAACGCATGTAGCCGAACATGATAGATCCTAGACAAGCCAGCACTCGTCTACTTCTCTGCTTTTCCTGCATCTCCTCCAATCTTCCCACCGTAGCAGTTTCGTCATGAAGCGAGGAAATGATCTAGTTGTTGAGAGAATAACCCCCGAAAAGAATTCGCTTGCTGGAAAAGCTGCGGAAAACCAATGGAGAGCACACAGTTTCCAGCCGACCTAAGTAGAAGGAACCGGAAGTGCGTCAGTAGCGCGGGGCTGTTTGGATGTGGAAGCAGAGGCCTGAAACGGGGGCTCAGCCCTGAGAGATGGACCGGTACCTACTCCTAGTGAACTGGGAGGAAGAAAAAGTCCCGTCGGCGGCGGGTGCGGTGGCGGAGCATGGGCCAGGGGCTTCGTCCGCTGAGGGTACCGAGAAACAGCCAGGTAAGCGCTGGGCTGAGAAAGAGCGGGAACGGCTTGCAGGGAGGAGAAAAAAATTATGATCAAGTTCTGCTGGAGTGACCTGTATGGAGTTGTCCCAGGAAGCTGTGACTCTATCTGGGATCAATCGACCTGGTAAGGGCTGAAAAAATATTTTCTCCGTAGAAAAAATAGGGACAAAATTGTGGATGCAAGATTCCAGCGCTCAGAAGTTTCCGACACAGTAAATATTTAACCGAATAAATTCCCTACGCCTTGGAAATGGAATTTCTGTTCTTTGGACATATATGCATTCAATAGGTAGTTCTGCCTCCTGTGTTCCAAATGCAGGTAATACAGAAAGGAACAAGATGGAAAAGGATCTTACTCTCCTAGAGTTTAGATCCTAACGGGAGGAGACATTCCACACATAAACTAAGTTTTTTAACTAAGTTAAAAAACAAATTATAAATTTAAGACAATTACGATCGTTTGCGAATGGACTGCTTTTTGGTGCTCCTGTCTAGAATCTGTATTGCATTTTATTTAGCTTGTTTTGATAGAGCGGCACTTTGAGGAGGAAGTGTATGGGGTTGTGTACGGAGTATTGTAACAGGATTTTCCTTCTCCGTTTAAAATTATTCTTTTGGGGGAATTTTGTATTTGTGTTAACTGGCAGGCATGTGCAAACCGGGAGCTTTACCTATTTTCTCTGCTTGCTTTAGATTTATTGTATCAAAACTTGAACAGAGTGTAGTTCTTACCGCCGCGGCCTCTCCCGCTGCGGAGCACAGGCCCCGGACGCACAGGCCTAGCGGCCACGGCCCACGGGCCCAGCCGCTCCGCGGCACGCACCCGCGTCCCCCGCATCGGCAGGCGGACTCCCAACCACTGCGCCACCAGAGAAGCCCCAGAGTGTAGTTCTTTTATGTACAATATAGTGTACTTGAGAATCTCTGATGGTGAAACAGGAATAGGTCTACATTATGTAACTCTTGAACCCAATTGAGTTTGTTTTTTTCTTTTTCAGACTTAAGAGCAGCAAATGTTTATCACCTCCTGAAAAGAAGCATTAATTCTTCAATTAATCCAGAAGATAGTACCTTCCCTGGTAAGTAAAACATAAACCCCTCTTTTCGCTGGCACAGCATTTGTATTGGAAATAAATTTAATTAATCTGGTCACATGGGAGTCCAAGAAACACTTGTTGACTGTGTACAAGTCACTGGGATAGGGAAGCAATGAAAGAAATACAAAACGCAAAAGATGCTATCCTTCTCTTCCTGATGCTTGGATGTCATAAAGTTGTTATGTAAATTATTTTAGGGTCTCAGCTTGAGTTTTGTTCCCTTCATGAGATTTTCTTGCCCATCTTCAGCTCCATATAAGTTAGAGTAATGTGGCATTATAAGGAGGATTTGTGATTTTGTCGTGAGTACAAATACATTATTTAATCTTATACCCATTTCCTTACCTTTTATTTTTCCATCCTTACCTCTTACTGATTCTTTTAAAAGCACTTTATAATCGTTAAACTCAGTAATCTTTTCTCCATTCTTATCGGCTTTAACTTTTTCAAACTATTTGACTTTTTTGAACACTCTTTACTTTGTAAAAATCTTTTCTCCTTTGGTTTTTATTGGCATTATACAGATCCATGTGTTTACATCTTTGTTAGTTATCCTCTTTTTTTCTTCCTTTTTTTTTTTTTTTTTTTTTTTTTTTTTTTTTGTGGTATGCGGGCCTCTCACTGTTGTGGCCTCCCCCGTTGCGGAGCACAGGCTCCGGATGCGCAGGCTCCGCGGCCATGGCTCACGGGCCCAGCCGCTCCGCGGCATATGGGATCCTCCAAGACCGGGGCACGAACCCGTATCCCCTGCATCGGCAGGCGGACTCTCAACCACTGCGCCACCAGGGAGGCCCTCTTCCTTTTCTTGGCCTCTATCTGAGAGTGTCTTTCAGAGGCTCAGAAAAAAGGAGATATCAAAACAGGTCTAAAAGCTGAAGGAAGTTCCTGGAGATGTCAGGGAGAGTGTGCTTGTTTTGATACCTGTATAGTTCTCATGACTGTACAATCTGTTCCTTTCTCTTTCATCAGAGAACCTGTCTCTTGGGTTTCAACTGTCACCTTTGGGAAATGATTTCTAATATCTATATGCTACCTTAGCCAGTTTGCCAAGTGCTGGTAATACTCCTTAATTTTTCAAGTTGGTATAATTTAAGTCAGTACTACCAGTATTGCAAGAAAGATTTTGATGGACTGTGACACGTTCAATTAAGAACGTGTGATTAGTTGCCTGTAAGATTGCAAAGTGAAAATATTTTGTAAAAGTTGGATACATGCGTCCGGAACTCCAAAGGAGAGTGAAGCTGGAGAAACAGATTATAGAATCCTCAACATCTAGATGTCAGTTCAAGCCATGAGAAAGGATGAGATTGTTTTGGATAGTGAGAATAGCAGAAAATCTTGAAATGAATCCCAGTATTTAAAGGAGCTGAACACCAGTTTTTAAAGGAATGAGAAGGAGCAGCGGGAAAGATAGGTTCCACAGAAAGCAAGTGTTTTCCGGAGAAAGTAGTCAGATGTGTCATTTTCGATTCCTTTCTTAGTCTTACGTTGAGAGGTCAAGTACCAACAGGACTAAAAACTGTTAGATTTAGAAACACATTAGTCATTGGTGACTTTGGTGAGTGTAGTTTCAGTGGCATGTTGGAGACGAAAGAACAGATTAAATTGGATTAGGAGGGGGAATAGAAAAGGTAAACAGGAAATAGAGACAGTCAAGTGTAGATAGTGCTCTTAGAAAGTTTATCTTCCTGAAGAGTAAAGAAAGATATATACTAGTAACTGGAAAAGGGAGGTGAGTTTAAAAAAATAATTTGAAAAATACTTGTGCATATTTAAATGCTAATGGGAAGGAAATGACAGAGAAGGAGAGACTGAAGATGCAGGAAAGTCAGTGGCCTGGGGTCCCGGCAGAAGTCTGAGGGATAACCTTGATCGGAAGGGTAGTGCCTCTTACATGTAACAGGGGAAAATGAGGAAGGACCTAATGGGAATGCAGGAAGGGCAATATGTTTGCTGACAGGGTGTTATGGGAGTTATAATGGCTTCTATTTTCTTTCTTTTTTTATTTTTAACTTTTAAAATAAATTTATTTATTTATTTTTGGCTATCTTGGGTCTTCGTTGCTGTGCATGCGCTTTCTCTAGTTGCGGTGAGCAGGGGCTCCTCTTTGTTGTGGTGCGCGGGCTTCTCATTGCCATGGCTTCTCTTGTTGCAGAGCACGGGCTCTAGGCCCGTAGGCTTCAGTAGTTGCAGCACGTGGGCTCAGTAGTTGCAGCACAGGGGCCCTAGAGTTCGTGGGCTTCATTCAGTGGTTGTGGCATGTGTGCTCAGTAGCTGTGGCTTGTGGGCTCTAGAGTGCAGGCTCCATAGTTGTGGCACATGGGCTTAGTTGCTCTGCGGCATGTAGGATCTTCCCGGACCAGGGCTCGAACCCGTGTCCCCTGCATTGACAGGCGTATTCTTAACCACTGCACCAGCAGGGAAGCCCGGCTTCTATTTTCTTAAGGAAGTAGGAGGTAAAGTCTTCTGAGATTTTGGCAGAAATTGGTAATAGGCACTTAGCATCATTCTTAGCTTCCATGAGTTCAGCTCAGTTATCACATTTCTCCTTCTCCCTCCTTTGAATACAGTTTCTGTACGTAGCTCTAAATTCTTCATTGCTCTTTTGATTCGCACCCTGGGGTGACCCTTAATTTTGTATCTTCATGGAATATTCCAGTCTCCAAGAAGAGCATCTTCTTTATCTCTAGGCTGAAGTTACTCTTTAACTCCTCTCTCTTTGGCAAGGCTGAACCAAACCTTCATGGTCTTTGACGAGGGAACCATTTTCCTTAAAATGACTTGCACGGTTTTGTACTACTCAAGAGTAATCGAGTGGGTGTATTTTTCAACATCTTTATAGTAGGTTTTAGTGTTTGACATGATGATTAATATAATGATGTAGATTTTGAATTGTGATGAACTAAAGCAGAGTATTCATAACGAGTGAATAATTTTGCTCTTTAGGCAGATTCTCCTGTTTGAATTTTTAGCAGAGATTTTTAAAGATCCATATTTTATATATATATATATATATATATATATATATATATATATATTAAAATTACAGAACCCTCTAAGTATATATGCTATAACATCTGCTTCTTTGTGGTATGCCTTTCTTCTAATAAGTATGATTTTGTTTTCAAGGCTGTTTGGTAGGCGGTATACCAGGTTCCAGGAAGTGGTTCTTTGCAGTGCAGGCAATATGTGGATTTTATCAGGTAATATAAATAAGAAAATAGTCACTAGTGAATGTCTTTGTTAATATAAATAATTCCATGAACCCATTATTTAATGCAATCTTTTGATATATTAGTTTTGTAGTTCTGACTGGGAAGAGATACATTTTGGTGTGGAAAAAGATGAAATTGAAGATGTTCTTCAAAGAAATATCGAAGAATGTTTGAGTGCTGTTGAGTGTTTTGAGGAAGAAGATAGTAATAGCAGAGAATCATTATCCTTGGCTGAGTATGCTTATGTACTTTCTATCATGTCTTTAAAATATTTGACATTAGATAGTATTTTAGCCGTGAGAGTGAAGATTTGATATGTTAACAGCTATAGTGAAGGAATTTTACATAATTCAAATTTTCAACTCTTTGTTTTGGAAGACAGGCAATTTGGGCCTTTTATTTGAATAACATTCTTTAAAATGCACAAATTGGTATCTGAAAATGTTTAGCTTCTTAAGCTTGCAAAATTGCAGGAAGCATAAAAAGTGATATTTTTATTAATATGTCACTTCCTTGAAGCAAACTTCTGCCTGATGTTATATTTCAAGAGCTTGAATAGAAACTTTATTTAAGGTTAATAACTGGCATTCAAACCACAGTATCATTTTCATTTTGCTGTTTGAGACTGAAATATGTGATTTCTTCAATTTATATGTATCTTCAGCGTTTCAGGCACCTTTAAAATCCATAGTTTCTGAGGTGTATGTAGATGATTGAATTCACTTTTAGGTTTTTTGAATCGTGGTACAGTATATAAGATGATCCAGGTGATGTGAGTTTTGATAATTTTTTTTCTTCATGAAATATACCATCTCTGAACCATAATTCATTCTTGTCATTTCAGTCTTCTGTAATACTTCATTACAAAAAACTCCTTTGTTTATTTTAATATTCAAATATTATACTTCTATAAATTGCTGCAGATTTTCAAATTGTGTTTTCCTGTTTTCAAATCATATTTGTTTATACTGATTAATGAGGGGAGACATTGTAGAACCATAGAAAGGGCATTGTAACAGAGGCTAATAGAAGTTGTCTCTAATTATATAATCTTGGGCCAGTCACTTCACTTCTCTGGTGCTTTATTTTCTCATCTGTAAAGTGTTGAGATCCTTTTAGATGATTTCTAAGATGCCTTCTAGCCTTAGGGCTCTTACCATTCTATACGTTTTCTCACCACTGTTAGAAGATGGCAAGTATAAAAGTGATTATTTCTAGTAAGTGACCTAATAATTATTTCCACAAGAGGGAGCTTGAAAACTATACTTTACCATAAGGCGCCTTAAGTTTTTTAGACAATGGTGAGTTTATAATAAAGGATTTAAATACCTTTATGTTATATAATAAACTATCTTGAGAAAAAAAAGATTCATCATATGGGTAAAATGAATAGATTTTAAAGAATTGGAGGAGAGTATCATATTTTCCTGTCAGGGCTGTTATGTGTCATTCAGAGAAAAGCAGTAGCCTTCTTTATTAAATACTTAGTAATACCTTACTTTTAAGGTTCATAAAAATGGTCTATTAGTTATGATTTATATTTAATATACTAGATATAATTTAAGGAGGGCTTTTTTCCCCTTTTTTGTTAATGTTGTTTGTTTGTTTTGGGGGTGTGGCTAAGAACTTGGACTCAGGGTTTGAATCCTAGCTTCCACACCTACAGCTTATGTGGACTTTAGGTGAATTATTTAAAGTGAGGATAAAAATAGTATTATAGTAGTGCCTCATAGGATTGTCATGAGGATCAAATGAAATAATGCTGAATGCTAAGTATTTAATAGTGTCTGGCACATAGATGCATTTAATTAATATTACCTATTAGGATTATATGTAATGTGTGTATATATATTTTTTCCTATCCTACTGTTTTATTTTAGCCTATATGAAGAATCTGCGGAAAATTTGCATCAGTTATCAGACAAACTTCCTGCTCCTGGTAATATTTTATGACTACTTTCAATAATTTGTACCTTATCTTACACTTGCTGTGAATGAGTGATAAATTCATTCTTTATGCTCGTGTTCTCACTTCTAACTTCGAAATGAAAAAAATTTTCTATATGAAGTTGTTAAAAAACATACTCTACTACTTTAATAAAGTGCCTTGTTGAGACGTCACAATTTTCTTAATTGTTTTCATTTACTTAGACAAAAATTAGAACTTAGGAAATTACTCATTTGTTTCCTTCTTCAGTTATTACTGAAGAAGCAGCTTTGCACTGTATATACCATTGTTTTCCACAATGTTCTATAGAACTCTACTTCCATGAGCAACTCCTGGAAAAAGAAGTTCTTTAACCTAGATCATTTGGATAACATACTTTTATGGTGTGAAGTCACTATACATATTATCAAATAGAAAGTGATGCAGTAAAAGAAGCCCTTGACTCAGCATTTTTTTACACAATCCATTTTTTTTCCTATAATAGAAAGCATATTTTATGAAATACTGCATCATACTATTCTTAAAACTGTATTTTGTCTTAAATTAATCTTTCTTTGTGTGACTCAAGTAGCTGATTCATCTAAAGCTTGGTACGCTTTGGCATCCACAAATACTTTTGAATACTTTTCTGAATATTTTCATTATTGGAGGTCATTTATTAGGCAGATAGTTGTTGTGTCTATTATATGTCAGGCGTTGTACTAGGAGCTGAGTATACAATGATGAGTAAAGCATATGTGATTATCATAAAGGACTTTATAGCTCACAGTCTAATCCTTATATTCAAGATTATATTTTAGTATAAAAGATCCTATATGGAAGATAACTGAATACATTGATAAACATGTCAGATTTTTATATGAAGTGCAAAATATGGAATGTACAGTTGCTATTTTGGCAAATTGGAATACTTTAATTATCAAACTTTTATTTGGTTTCTGTTTCATTTTGATTTTTCTGGTCCTTCAGTAAAATTTATCATTTTATAAAATTAAAAGTTTCATGAAGTTAACCTTCTTTCTCAGGAACCAATGATGTTGTCAGTATAATTGAGTTTTCTGAGTGTTTTATTGTTCTTTAAAAAGAGAAATAATTTATTTGAACATTACAGTTTTATACTAATTCATTCCCTTTTGTATAACAAAATTAAGTATAGAAGAACATAATGAATTGCACAGGTTTTTTTCCCTCTGTTCAGTACAATAGCATTGATGATCTCAAGAGCAATGTATAATTAACCACTGGCACATAATTGGCAAGTAATTATGATATAGTTCATTGTTTTTCTGGCATATGCTAGCTATTTCAAGGTAACATGGCTTTAAATCAAATGTGAACATTTAAAAATTTTGAACTCCTGAAGATGTATATTGTTCTGAAGAATTTCAGAAATTAAAGTTAAAATCCTTCTTCATCTTCTAAATAAACATAAAATTCGGTTGTTCAGGGTACTGTTTTGAGACATTTCAGATCTAACATCTTTAAAAAATTATAGTTAATCAACTACGCTCCAATATAAAATAAAAATGTTTTTAAAAAATTACAGAAATGCCTTTATCTCTTCCTAGGTAGAGCAATGATAGATATAATACTGTTGCCTTCTGACAAAGATCCGCCTAAATTGAGAGATTGTTTGCCTACTATAGGAGCATTAAAACATTTGAAGGAATGGTATTCAGCAAAAATTACCATAGCAGGAAATCATTGTGAAACGTAAGCTTCTTTGTTCATATTTGACTACTTTCTGTGTTGTCTGCTTTTACAATTAACTTGCTACCCTGTTTTTAATAGACCCAGCCTTTGAAGATTTTTTTAAATGTGACAAGATAGTTTTATGTCATACTGTGATTAGAGATTTATCTGTTGAGAAGAACCTACACTTTTTTTAATTTCATACTTGATATTTCTGAGAAGTTTTAAGTTTTTAGTAAATGTTATTGATGCTTTCTTACAACTATTATTGAGCATTAATTCTCCAAACACATTGTGTGTTTTTAAATAGGTTTGTATTATCCAGTGAACACTGTGATAAATACCATGGATACATGGATACACCGGATTTATAATGATTTATATTATAATTTATATTTGTTTTTTGTTTTATGTGCAATGTAGAAGTAAATATATATTGTTGTGTTTTATGGCATTTTAGGAAGGATCAACTGTGTATTACAGTTTTGATCCTTAAATGAGTATTGGATTTGTTAACTTCATGATTTTCTTCACTCAGCAATCGTTTATTGAGCACTATCTTTATGCCAAGCACAGCAATATATACTGATAATAAGAAAGTGAGATTTGATCTTTTTCATTGAAATACAGGGAGGAACAGGAATGCAAATAGTCATGATAGTCTGTGATAAGCGCTATTATGAAATTCCATACAAAACTGTGTGGGAACAATTTAGGAGAGCAGTTCTCCTTTTGAAGATAAGAATTCATTCAGTCTGTGAATATGTGTGTACGTATGTGTATATCTGACGTTAAAACTAATAAATAATAATAGGAAAATTTGTTCATCTGTAGTATTAAGGGTAATTACTCATAATTCAAGAGGATGTTGAGATTAAATGAACACATGATAGCAACTTCTTCAGAGACTGACTTAATGAATGTTCTATAATATTAGTAGATAAAAGCAGCAATATAAACTTTGCATTTTTGCCTGTTTGGCTTGTAGCTAACTATTACCATTAAATCTAAGTCAAATTTAAAACCCTCTATTTAATTATCATAAACTTTTATTTATAGAAGTTGTCAGAAAATTGCCGAAATCCTTTCTGCTAATATTGTATCTTTACAAGATCTCAGAGATGCTATTGATTCAAAGGAGTTATGGAGGGGAAAGATTCAGATATGGGAAAGGAAGGTAAGTGGATTTCTGTTATCACAGTTTGCAAAGCAGGCCTTTCGACCTTATTTACAACACAGATAGTTTAAATGAATCCTAATGAAAAGGTACCATATAAAGATGTTTGAGAAAAGCACTATCTAAATAGAACTTTCTTCATTAATGGAAATGTTCCGAATTTATCCTTATACAACAGTCCACTGGCTTCATGTTGCTACTAGCACTTTATACTTGACTACTTCAAACACAGAACTGAATCTTTTACTATATTTTACTTTAATTAATTTAAATTTAAATAGTGACTGTGATTGTTTTGGGCACTGCAGTTCTAGAATGTAACATTCTTTTAAAGCAGAATTTAACCTTAGTTGAGTTCATGTTTATCCAAGGTGCTTTAGTTCATCGCATATGTAAACTCCTGGAAAACTGCTTAGAACATGTTTTCTTACCTATGATACCACCTTAAGTGATCAGTGCTTTCTGCTAACCAGCTGATTTTGAACAATTTTTTGTTTAACCTTACTAGACCCCAGGTTTCTCAACTATAAGATGAGAATATTAGATTAGTGGAACCCCGCTAATGTTAAATTTCTATGAGGCTCCAATTCTATTTTGCGATCCCTTACTGTGAATGAATATGTTTGGTGGTTTTTATAAGCTGTGTCCATGTTGAAATCAGTGTTCCTGGTATTTTATGTGTTTCTGTCTATAGGCAAAACTAAAAGAAAGTTTCTTAATGTTTGTTTAGTATGGGAGCACGAGTAGATCGTTGTGTTCCTGTAAAGATTTATTGTACTAATTACTAGACTTTTTTTTTCCTTTTCAATTCACTCTTAATTATAGTTTAATAAAACTTCTAATAAGACAACAGGAATTAATGTGGCTGGGCCCTTCTTGTTGATTTGCACGCCAACTCTTCTTTATGTCGGGGAACTTAAATATGCAGATAAATCTTCTTTGCAAGTGGTTTTAGGGTAAACAAGTCATATAGCCTACTAGAAGAATGCAGGATACAATTAGCTAGGAGAATTACTTTTGTATACATTTTTTGAAACTGCATGTCTACATACAGACAGATAATGGCAGGGTTCTGTGATCCTTTTATTCTTTTATGGATAAGAAATTAAATGTCCATATCTCCCCAGGCTGCATTTAAAACTTGAAATCCCTTTTCTGGTGGAGAATAGCTTTTAGCCTAGGGGCATTATAGTGATTAAGGACATCGATTCTAGAGTTAGATTGCCTGCATTCAAATCCTAGCTCTGTTTCTTGCTAGCTTTGTGTGAAATGTTAGGTAATATTTAGCCTCTTGGTGCCACCGTTATCTTTCTCTGTAAGACAGGTGTAATAGTACTTCCTAACTCAGATTTTTATGAGGTTTAAATTATTTAAAGCACAAAGTAACCATTCAGTAAGTGTTACCTATCATTGTCATTACCATTACTGTTAGTACCCCTATTATTACTACTTCTGCAGGAATTGATCTTTTTATCAACAACTTATATTGAAAGCAAACTCTGTGTGAGGCACTACGGATCTAGGGGAATGGCAAGTTCTATTTTTGCAGAACTTAAGACTAGTAGGAAGCAGGTACTGAACAACTCTATGTAAAGGGGGTTGCTTTTTTCTCTGGTTGCGGAGAATGGGCTTAGTATCCTCTTATGGGCTAGTGAAAGGCCAAGGAGAGCTTTTCATGAAAAATTCATGTGAAAGTTGAAATACGAATGATATGTACATAAATGGAACAACTGCATTTTGAACTGAAGATCAAAAATAAATTTACATATGGTTTTCCTCTCAACTTTTACATTGCAATAAGATGTATTAATCTTTGTAACTTAACTCATGATGCCTGTAACTGTGTTCTCTTCGTTTCTTTTCAGTTTGGATGTGAAATTAGTTTTCCTGAATTTTGTTTAAAGGGAGTCACACCTAAGAATTTTAGTACATCTAATTTAAAAACTTGCTTTCTTGACAAAAAGATAATACCATCAAAGGATAAGAGTATTTTGCCAAAGGTAATCTATGTTTAATTGTTTTTGCAATCATCTATTCATGAATATTTTATTTTTATAAGATATGTTTGAATCTTCAATTAACATTACTAATATATGTGCTTAAGTGTGCTCACTTGCATAACTTATACTATAATTATAATTAAGTGCTTAAATTATACTGTATTATCAGTATTGAATGTTGGCAAAACTATCATTGTTTTAAATTGTTTTCAGAATGGAACGATCGTAACTTTAGATCAGTATAGGCCTGAAACCACTTTTGATTTGAACTTTACCATGTGACCTTTCTAAGACTCAGTTTGAAGGGAGTATGATACAGTGGAAAGAGAACAGGCTTTGATGTTAGGTAGACCTGGGTTTGAAACCTGACTTTGTCACCTATGAGGTATTGTCACCTTGGGTAGATTGATTAATTCATTTATGAAATGGAGATAGTAATAAACACTTATCTTACAAAGTTATGAGGGTTAATGAAGTAAGAGATTAGCATCTGACATAGTACCTGACATTTGCTTCATTTACAGTTTAAGAGGTATTGATTCTTGTCCCATGTCTCCATAGATTTATTCTTAAAATGCAAGTAATTATAAAGTATAATAATTAAAAGGGGTTTGGTTGGCTTTTTTTTTCACATTGGAAAAATAGTATACGAAGAAGTATATAGAAGCACTTTAGAAATTCACTTTGAAGGATGCATTTCAAGAATGTGCAAAACATAGTGGTCATGAGGTTACAAGGATGTCAGATTGATGGGTAATATTTTCTGATCAAAGGGTGGTACAAAAGACATACTTCTGATGTTGACACATTTCCTAATAGTTCAGAATTACTTACTTTAAGTAACTTACCATGATCATCTTTCACAGGAATATTAAATTCTTTTCTAAAGATTATAATCATAAGATTGATGACCTTAACTTTTCTTCTTTGGTAGTACACCATTCAAGTATGAATAATGTGTCTGATCTTTGCTGCTATTGAGAGAAGTTTAGGGTTCAACGTCTTAAATAAATGTAAGCCTCTCTCTCTATGCATAAACAAATACATGCATACATACATATATATAAATACACACTAGGTGTGTTGTGTATTTATGTGTACATACACATACATACACATAATCATATATGATGAAATTGCTCAGCTTTCTGCAAGTTTAAAACTTTGTGTGTTTGAAGATGTGTTTGCTTTTCTTTGCCCTTCTTGTGAAGCACTCTAGCCCCAACTCTTGAATTACCTTCTTCACTAGCTCAGTCTTAGTTTAGTTTTAGAGTATCCAAAGAAATACTGAATTTTATTTCTCTGAGTGGAGCTTTCTTTGTTAATTAGTATTCTTGTTTTACTAGTTCTCTTTTTAATTACTTTAGTATTTCCTCCAAGGACTTTGTTTTGTTTTTTGTCTTTTTTTATCTCAGCATGCCAAAGTTCATCCTGGAGTGTCTTTTTTTTTTTTTTTTTTTTTTTTTTTGCGGTACGCGGGCCTCTCACTGTTGTGGCCTCTCCCGTTGCGGAGCACAGGCTCCAGACGCGCAGGCTCAGCGGCCATGGCTCACGGGCCCAGCTGCTCCGCGGCATGTGGGATCTTCCCAGACCGGGGCACGAACCCGTGTCCCCTGCATCGGCAGGCGGACTCTCAACCACTGCGCCACCAGGGAAGCCCCTGGAGTGTCTTTTCTTTCTCTTTCTCAGTTTCGCAGACTCTCTTCGACATCCTAGCCTCCTGGCTTATCTGTCTGTCTTTCTAGAGATAAACAGGAGAAGTTGAGAACTCTTGTCCTCTGTTGCTTCCCTCTTTCTATACTCATTTTCCTCCTCTTAAAACTCTTTCCAGTTAGTAAGAAATCTCCATATCTCTCCACCTGGAAAAGTAGAATTGATATGGAAGAAATTCTTATCTGCGATAGAGAATTAAGTGTTTGCCTTGCATAATATGTAAATACATGCTTTTTAAGGCCCATTTTAAAGATTTAAACCCTGATCACTAATTTGTTCACTTTCATTTTATTTATAGTATTTAAAGTCTTACATAATTTTAATTTCTTTTTTAGGTTTTTCATTATTATGGCCCTGCTTTAGAATTTGTGCAGATGATAAAATTATCAGACCTACCTTCCTGCTATATGTCAGACATTGAATTTGAGTTGTATCCTTTTCATTTACATGTTCATTATAGATCACAATTTATCTGTGTCAAGTAAGACTGTTTCCTGGTACCACCACATTTAAATATTTGCCCATACTTTTGTTGTTGTTTTTCTTTTTTATAATATCAGTATACTTTTCATTGCCATTGCTTTAAGAGAAATTCTACAACTTGCAAAAAAAGAATGCTCCTTCAGGCACGATATTTATGCCTCTAGAATAGGCAGAAGCCTTCCTGAAATTATTACTCATTGCTTATAGGGTAGGTAAGAGGGAGAAATGTTAGGAATCTCTGAAGAAAAAAAAAATTTATATACTATTGGAATGTTCAGATGTTTCTCTTGCCATTGGCAGGATAGATACAAGTGCCAGTCCACGGTATCTTTTTAAATACTTAAGTAAATAAGAATGCTTATCACATATATCTGTAAATATTCAACATATTTTAGACTCTTTTTAAAGAAAATATATCTAAGAAGTTTTAGGAACAGACCTAAGAACAATGTTTTATATAAAAAGAATTTGTTGTTGGCCAGAAATGAAACACTAGTACAGTGTTCTTGAATTTTTATTCAGAAGCTCCAGTTTGTACAAATCTCTGGTTCTAATAGTTTAGAGTAATGCTATTTATAGTATCACTATTTCTTGATGTATTTTCAGAATCAGAAAAATAATTGTCCTTGGAAAAGAGTAATTGTGAGTTCCCACAGTTAAAATTTTTGATCAGTGAATTTAAGCACCTTGTGAATTGGAGAATCAAACTTATTTTAGGGAGTTGAATGATTTGACAATTACCATTTCATCATTTCTTTAACTCCTAAGTGCAGAGGACTGACAAAAAACAATACCAAACAGAATTCCAAGTTGCTGTTGGAGCAGATTTCTTCCCTGTGTGGCAAGGTATAGAGGGTGTTTTTTGTTTTTGTTTTTGTTGTGTTTTTAACTTAACATTTACAGATGTATGAGAAAAGGGAATGTATTTTTTAAAATCTGTTTCTGTGTGATGATTTGGTTTCTTTAACTTAACATAAGGTTTTGGTCCTAATTCATGTTAAGATACTTTGGACTTTTCATAATAACCCCAAAGTCTTCTGCAGACATGAAGGGATGGTTTTTTTTTTTAGAAGAGATTTTCAAAAATAAGCTTCATGACTGCTAATTGCTTTTAGAACACATTAGATTATTGTTAACCTACCCCTTTCACATCTGATTTCAGTTCTGTGGCAAGATATGTATATGCTTGCATTATCTTTTTCATGGTAGGATGGGTAGGTGGAGGTGAGAAAAATGTCTAAAGCTTCACTAAATTATCATTTGTAAGTTTTCAGTTCCTCTTTTTAAATTTTGGTGATGTTTAGAAGATATTCAGCTATTTCATTAGTTTATATATAAAACATACAAAGATATGGTAGAATTGGTATATTTAAAAAAATTTTAAACTACAACATAAAGAATTTTAAGTGGAATCATATAAAGTCAAGTACAGTTTTCAATAGGAAAAATTAAAATTTTTTTTCTGGTTATTTGCTCAACTACCTTGTTTCTAT
This sequence comes from Mesoplodon mirus, assembly GCF_964341445.2. Taxonomy (NCBI): domain Eukaryota; kingdom Metazoa; phylum Chordata; class Mammalia; order Artiodactyla; family Ziphiidae; genus Mesoplodon; species Mesoplodon mirus. The sequence continues at coordinate 18,160,073 of NC_138992.1, read as the reverse complement.
GAAAACAATTTTTAATGCACAAAATGTTCATTGGCAATATTTACATAACATTTTCTTATTATTTTAACAACAAGTACTCTATTATCAAATAGTCCTGCAGGGAGAAAAATGATTGTTATAATTATGGTTTCCCCATGGCACTATTAATCAAATCTTGGTTATAGTTCCCTTAGAAAATTGATGTAGTAAAGGAAATATGATTTTGGCCTTAAGATGCTTGGCTATATAATAACTTAAAATTTTGACTTCCAGCCTCATTTTTCCATGAAATTAATAGTTTTTAAACAGTGTATCAGAGTATTTATTTGATGAAATGGCCTTTAAAGGAACAGTCTGAAGATAATGTTAGCCTGTTTTTTCACCTCTGAAGAACCCAATGTGCTACATTTTGAAATTTAAAATTTCCTTTTTTGTTTATTCAACATTAGTTCTACTTTATGCAGTGTATTAGATATTAGGGCTCCAATGATGGATTGTACAGATGAAGACTCTGCCCTCATGGAACTTACATTTTGGTAGGAAAAATAGAAAATAAGAGCTATGAAGAAAATGAGCAGGCTGAGATAGGGTAGTAGGGTGGAGGGCGTACTTTAAACAGGTTAATAAGATCATACATCTCTACAGAAATTTGCACACAGAAGTCTTGTGAAGTGGTATAGTTTAAAAAAAATAAAGCACTAAGAATAAAAACAAACAAACAAACAACTCTGTTCATATTTTAACCCAAGTAGCTAAATAGTTCACTATGTAACCCTATCCAGGAAATGAGAATGTCATTTATCATTAATCATCTCACCTATATTAGCAAATAAGGGAGGGAGGGAACATGATATAGTAGAAAGTCTCAAGTAAAAGAACATGTACTTTAGAAAACTTTGATTTAAGTCCTAGCTCTGCCACTCACTGGTTTATAGCTTTTTAAATTGTGAACTGGAAATAATCATTCCTGTTTTGCCTATTTCAAAAAGTTGCAATGAAAACCAAATTGGAACATATTTTATAAACTGTACAGTATGATATAAATGATGGTTTCTATCTAATTCTTGTCTTTGAAGTTTATGTGGCCCAAATGATAGACACACTTAAGTGAAACATTTTCCTGAAATTTATAAAGCACTAGATATCCTCTAGATATTTTGAAGTCATGATGAAATTTTTAGGAATTAGTTTTATAGGTAATGTTTCAAGTCAAAATCAGACATATGCCTATAATTTAACTCGGGTATAAAATAATTCTTAATCCATCTCGATATTGAAGATAGGCAACTCTAATCCTAGAAGAAAGCTAAACTATTGATATCTATTAATATAGTATTTTCAATTGTTTTATTTTAAATTTGTTGTATTAGATTGTCATTTTTATTGCTTCTTGGACAATGACTATGAAATATTGGACTACACTTTATCAGTCGGGGACAAATAAATGGAACTTTAAATATATGTTCCTACTTTAATTCAGCAAAGGGATAACTTTTAGAAACATACATTATGTAATTTGGCTAAATCTAAATGTGAAGCAGTTCACTGCCCTATTACACTGTGTCATAGTTAGTCTTTTACATTTTTGAAAAAAAAATTGAATTCCATGGTCATTCCTTGAAATAATCCCAGTGCTTTATAACATGGTTTTCATTTATTTATTCAACTTTTTTTTTTTGGACTGCCTGCCAGTTGCTTGTTGCAGGTACTGGAGAGAATAAAGTGGACAAGGTCCCTCCTTGGGAAGCTGTCAAAGTGCTTAAATTCTAGTGCTTTATGTGATCCTAAGTCAACTTTTGAGCTTAAAAAAGATGTTTGATTAGCCTCAGAATAAAAATAAATGCCTTTTAGAGGAAAACTTATTTTATTAGATTAGAAAAGGCAAGATAAGCTGTTAGGGAATCATGATGTCTATTAATCATATAGACAGGGGATATTTTTATTAAAGAGGAGAATTTATAAGGCTAAAAACATGATTGCCATAGTGCCTGCTTGTTTGGGGGTTTGCCTACTGAAAAGATTGAATCAAAGTTTTGAAACTTGGGTTTGAAATGTTATTTGGCTGTTACATTTTGGAATAGAATGTTAATATGAAAGGATCATCCTCAAGCCTCTCAAAGTATATCTAATGATTAGTGTATGAGTGAGAACAAGTTATCAGAATCCAAGTTTGTTGTGAATGTAGTGTAAACTACTGACATAAATTTATTTTGTAGGGAATTATAGCTTATGGGATTTAGAAAAGTTTATTTTCATATTTATAGCAAATGTTTAATCAAAAATAAGCTGTCTCAGAAATGTGGTCACTTCCTTTGCTGATGGGTCAGGACACATTTATGTCAGGCTATAAATTATGCAATGAACTGCATTTAGTATCTTTACATTGTTAAGCTGTAACTATAATTGTAACAGTTTTATAATTGTTAAGCTATAATTGGGCCCTGATCTGGCATACTCACATTACAGCTTTGTCACCCTTTGGGCCAGACAGTTTTGTTATGCATTCTGGTCTAAGAAGTCTTACTTATGCAAGAAGGAAGAACTAAGACTTAGTGTTTAGGAAATTAAATATATATCTTTTATAGTTAATGATTATTTTCCATTCCTAAATATTTTTATTTTTAATGTCTAATGCTTGACTATGTAAAATACATTTGACTTAAAATAAAAAGGTTATGGCTATAATAATCAAGAAAAATAAGCATATTTAATTTTACCTTCCTTGTTTTACCTCCCGATAGACTTATTTTCATATTCGTTAGTTAAGAATACGTAAGTAAAAATAATAAATAGCAACTAAAAGTATTAATTAACTTTGTGTCACATATCTCATGTAACCCTTCTATCTACATAGGACAGTTAAAAGTGATTTTGCATTAGATTTGAGATTGATAGTAAATGCCTTGCCTAAATTTCCCCAAAAGTAAAAAAAGAAATGTATTTATTGGGATGTGCTGATTTTGTAGCTTACATTTCTAAAATAACAGGCAAAATTCAGCTTTCAAGGTTGCAGTTTGTTTTATTCAGTGCTTAATCAAACTGACAATTTACCTAAATATATTATGGTGGGTTTTGGGGGACAAATATTTAATAAACATCTGTGTGCCCAGCACTGGGAATACAAAGTTGAATAAGTTGAGCTTGCTCATAAATCAGTTAGAAGCTGCTGTATGTTTTCTGACATATGATTCATGGTTTCTCTAAATTTTATACCTATTAGCATTAAATTTCTGATATCTAGCAACAAAAGTTTTGAAATTGCCTTTAGATTCTAATTTTGAAGCCAGACCAATAATCTGTCCAGTCAAAAGTTTATAAAATTATGGCTTGGTATGACAAAATCTTTTGAGGATAGAGTTCGTGACCTCTCATTGATTTGCAGATATACGAAGAAATTATACCCACAACCTAAACTTAAACACTGTGAATAAGGTCTTCAGAGATATATGACTCAGTGGAAGGAAAACGGATACCTGTAACTTTGAATCCTTTCTCTGTTTTCTGGCTTTTTTTTTTTTTTTTTGGTGGAGGTAGGGCAGTGTTCTTGTTTTTTTCTTTTTTTAGTTTTTATAGTGGAATTCTTGGGAAAGAATGTGACTAAATACATGTTACGTAGGTGAAATATGAGTGGAAAATTGTCAGATGACGCTATTTTAGAGTTGATTTCATTGTGCAGTCACTAAAAATATGTTCTGTTTTATCCAGGTTGGTGCTCTTTTTGTATTGCCATGTACCATTAGTAGCATACTTATTCCTCCTCCCAGCCAGCTCAGTTCAAGAAAATGGAAGGAATATATAGCTAGAAAGCCTAAGACAATCAGTGGTAAGTAGTACATTTTTAAGTTTTAATGGTGCAACATAAATAATGTATTTATCAACTTTGAAATGGAGATAACATTTCTTTATGAGAAAATATATTATTACTGATTAAGAGGACCCATATCATTTTAAGATGTTTTTTCTATCTAACAACCTACTGCAACAGAAAGTATATACAACGTTATTCATTCATAAAATATCAGTGTTCTAAAGGCAGAAATTTTGGTTAATTAGATAGTTAATTATATTAAGCATGGGTTTCTTAGAGACATTTCTGGAATAAAATTTATGGAAATAGGTTAATTTATTATATGGTATATTAAAAAAACAAACTCGTGATTACAATTTTCTGTAGAATTTGTTTAACAGCTTTTTATATGCTATGCAGGATTTTAAGTACTTTAGAAATCTTGATTCACTTAATTTTTATAATAACCTTATAAACTTAAAATAACCTTATAAACATTTAACAGATGAGGAAATTGGGACTTGGAGAAGTTACAGAGCTATTAACTGGCAGAAACAGGATGTGAACCAAGATTCTGCCAAGTAATAGCTCTAACATCTCCAAGGATTTGAACCCAGGCACTCTGCTCTTAACCCCTGCACTGTGTTGCCTCTCTAATAATCTATTACATTCACGATGTCATTAATTTCTATTATAAAATCAGATTATTTAAATCCAATCTCTCATACTTCATTAAGTAATTGCAGGTCAAAATGTTAGTTACTTGTCCAAAGTCACATAGCTAAAGTGTGTTCCTTCGTATTTTGTTTCAGTGTTTTCTCTTTTAATTGGACAATGATTTGTTTAGTTTAATTCTGAGCTTATACTTAGTTTTTGTGACCCGTGATGTGATGGGACTAAGAGCTGGAATTGAAACATATCTACCCAGATTGTAATCTCTAGAAATACTCTAGAACCTTAGAATCCTGAGGAATACAATTTTAAAATCAGCGGTTTACACAGTACTTTATAGGAAATAGGTGAGATACTAAAATTCATTTTAGCAAGTGTTGAATTTGAAATGTAGATAATATCTATGTGGAAATTTAAAGTTAGTGTTTGAAGTTTAGATGTATATCTCTAGAGAGTGCTCAGGGCAGGAGATTTAGATTTTTAGTTTACCGGCTCTTTTGTTTATCTATTTTACAACAAATCACCCTAAAACTAAGTGGCTTAAAAGAACAAACACTTTATTTGCTCATACTTCTGTGTTTGAGCTAGATTCAGCTGGGCAGTTCTTCTGCCAGTCTTACCAGTGGTCACTGATATGTGGCTGTGCTGAACTTGTGGATTGTTTGGAGGATGGGCTCAGATGGGATGCAGGCACAGCTGTCTTTCTCTCTCCATGGAGTCTCAACGCCTTTTCCTTGCCGCATGCTTTTTTCTTGTAATCTCTGGAGCAGGTTAGCTGGAATTTTTTACATGGCTACTCAAGATTCCAAAATGTAGAAAAATTGAGGTGACAAGGACTTTTTAAGGCTTATTCCCAAAACTGGCCAAGGGTCACTTCTGCTGTATTCTTATTTAAAGCTACTCACAAGAATGGGCCAGATTCAAGAGGGAGGTGACTATACAAGGGTCTGAATACTGGGAAGCCCCCAGTGTAAAAGTCCACCGCGGGTGTATAAAGGTGATAGTGGAAACAGGAGTGGTTGGGAAAAAAACACATAGACAACATGGCTAAAGAAGAGAGCCAAGGATAGGACCTTTAGAAATACCTGAATTTAAGGTAAAGTGGAGGAAGAGTTAGAAAATGGTTTAGTAAATGGTAGTTGGAAGACCCTAAGGAGTTATAATCATTAACATCAATATCAAAATACCATTTATTGCATAATATAGAGTATAGTACAAAGTGTGGTAAATAAAGGGAAGTCAAACTGGGTTCTTACACTTGAGGAATTAGAGGCATGCTCCTTTTCTTTGTAAAGTTTATAGTCAAGTGAAGAAGGCACTTTGAAAAATCATTATAAATCTCTTTAGCCAGCAGGGTGAAAGTGAAGTGGAGGATACTTTCGGAGTGTACGACCTAACATTGCCTTAAGAATTCAGGAAGGCTTCTTGGAGGAAGAGACATAGTTAATGTAGTTTATTGCACCCTACTAATTTGTGAAGAAATGTAGCTTTAACCCTTCTCAGCTCACAGGGAATAAGTGTATACCTGGTGATTTTGGCAGATGCTAAAACAAAATCAGAAGTAGACTTACTGGGTGGCAGTAGAGTCAGTTTCACTATACTACGTGAAATCACGTAGTATAATATCCATTTCTCAATATTACACAGGTTTACAACTTATTAACATCTCTTAACTAAACTTGAGTGTATTCTGGACAACCCTTTATTTTTCCTCTTGTAACTTTTTCTAAGATAATTTATTGATTTAGAATTTACTCTTAGTTTTTTTTTTCATGACTTTCATTGCAACTTTAAGAAAATACCTTATCATGAGGCTTGATTCGATTTTTTTAAATTATCACCTCTTAAAATTTGGGGATTAGTATTAGTAACTTCTGAATAATAATTAGACATATATCACATGACCATCTAAGAAGCCAAGTTGTTGATTAGGCTATATCATTAAGGGCTGATTAAGCTGACACTTTACAATCTTTTTTTTTTTTTTATCTCAGAAGTAGAAACAATCAAATTGAACCGTTGATTATTAAGTTCTGTTTTACCCATAACCTTTTCTGTAGGGGAAATTATTTATCCCATTGACAGAACTTCTTTTGTAAAGAGTAGCCAAGTTTTAGCTGGTGTAAGTTTTGATGCCTCTTACATAGGAAAACGTCATATCCCATTCATAGTGCCACTACTAATAGCCTCTGTCACTACAAAATAAGGTATTAACTATCAGCCTCCTAAATCAAAACTCTGTTTCCCCATAACCTACTGAATCATGCCCAACTGTTCTTTTCTGTTGCCTTCCTTGTCCCCTATCCTCCAGACTAAACTTTGTACTGTTTCCTAAAACTATTCCCTGGTTTTACACCTTTATGATGTTGTTATTCATGCATTCAGTCGGTCACGTTTCTATTCATGCTTTGTAGATACTATGAATCAGGTATGGTACTGCAATCTGGGGGTTGCTGCTGAGCAAGACAGACTTGGCTCCTCCTCTTCTAGAATTTATACTGTAACGTAGAAGAGAGGCACTGAGGAGGAGCTGAAACAATCCCTAAGAGATATTACATAAGTAAAACAAGGTGTGCAAATGTTATTATGCCACCATTTGTGGTACAAATAACAGCTCAGATGTGTGAAGTAAGCATTTATAAGTATTTGTTTGTATATGCATGAAATACTCAGTTTTTCAACAGATATTTTTATTGAGCACCTACAGTATACTAGGCACTGTTTTACCTGCTGGACCAGCAGTAAACTGAACAAAGAACTTGCTCTTGGGGAGCTTACGTGGTAGTGGAGGTAACAGGTTTAGTTCTTACCCCAGATAGACATATGGCTGGGTCTCTCAGTTTTGGAAAACCTTTACTCCAAAGTCATTTTCTCATTCAGGACCTAATTTTTGCCATCCCATCTAAAATTGCAAATGGACTCTCTTCCTGACATCATCTCCATCTTCCCAGCTCAATTTTTTCTCCTTAGTGCTTATTACCATCTAATATACTAAATGTGTGTCCGTTTCTCTCACTAGAAGTGAGAAGAGGCAAAGTGAAGTTTTTTTACTTTTATTCATTGCTTTATTCTCAGTGCCTGGAACAATGCCTGACGCTTAATAGGTACTCAAAAACATTTGTAAAATAATAAGTGAAATATATAGTGTATTTCCAGTTAGTAATAACCGCTGTCTGGAAAAGTAAAGAAAGACTTTGAATGGACTGCAATGTGAACCAAAATTTGTGCTCCAGTTTTTATCAGTTGCTTAGGTTTAATGTATCATCCCTTGATGAAATAAAGGGATGTATCGATATATTATACATAGGACATACGTATTAGTTTGAACCATATGGTATTACTCTCTTTGTGTATCAGAAATTGTTAAAATATCAGCAATTCTTACGGTTTGACCTAAAATAGAAGAACAATGCCCAATTTGAAATATGCTTAAATTAAGAGTAGCAAAAGAATGATTTTTAAAAGTATTTTTCAGTGAAATACCCAGAAAGTATTATGGTACTGGGAAAAACGTAAAAGAACTATATGAACAAATGCAATTAACTAAACCTTATTACATTTCTGAAGAAAGGCTTCTATATTTAAAACTATATTGAAAAGCCAGTTGTATAATGAAAAGAGCCTGGCTCACCATATGTTCACAGAGATGTTTTATGAAATTGTCAAAAAATTGGATGTTGATCATTGCCTAATTTTATATAATAAATGAAAAAGCTAAGGTACAGAGAAATCGACAAATTTCTCTAAGGTCACAGGGTGAAATCAGAATTTCCACTCAAGTCTTTCTACCGGTCATCCATGATCATTTCATAATCCTGAGTTCTATTGTTGCCTCATTCTTTTAAAAATTGGAATTCTTTTGAAAGGAAACATTTTAAAGGTACTCGGCAAAAAAAAAAATTATTAGCAAGGACTAATGAAGCGTTTTGAATTGAGGAAGCATGTGCCTTCTTCATACTCAAGTCAGTGTGATCGAAGCGTTTCAAAATAGTGAGCTGAAGCTCAGGTTAAAATGACTCAGTGTAACTGATTTATAAATAATTTTGATCTTGAGAAAAGGTAAAGGACTTAAAGATTTTGAAAGAGATTTCAGTGGCAGAGTCAAAGTATTCTTTCAGTCAGCAAATATTTATATTTATCGTGTGCCCGTTGTGTTCAGGGCATTATTCTAGGTGCTAGGAATTCAGTAGTGAAAACAATCAGCCAACTTTACTGTATTAACTTTTATTAAACACACCACTCAACAACATACTGGTTCTCTTCAAGCACATATGGAACATTCTTCAGGATAGACCATATATCTGTCGGGCCATTAAACGAGGCTCAATAAATTTAAAAGAATAGATACAATACACAGTATGTTCTCCAGTTACAGTGGAATTAAATTAGAAACAAACAACAGAAAGAAATCTGAGAACTACTTTAAATACTTGGAAACTAAATTTTAAACACACTTCTAAATAGCACATAGGTGAAATTAAAAACATAGTTTTAACTGAATGAAAATAGAAACATATCAAATTTGTGGAAAGCAGCTAATACAGTACTAAGAGTATTCTAAATGCTTATCTTAGAATGGAAGAAAGATCTAAAATCAGTAATTTAAACATCAACCTCAAGAAGCTAGAAGACTAAATCCGAGTGAAGTAGAAGGAAGGAAATTAGACCAGAAACCAATGAATAAAATACTGAAGACTATATCTAACAAGAAGTGCAAAACCTGTACACTGAAAACTACAAAACATTACTGAGAGTAGTTAAAGAAGATATAAGTAAATGGAGAAATATACCATGTTCATAGATTAGAAAACTCAGTATTATTAAGATGGTCCTTCTCTCCAAACTGACCTATAGATTCAATCTAATCTCTAACAAAATTCAGGAGGACTTTTCATAGAAATTGACAAACGGATACTAGATTTACATGAAATTGCAAAGGATCTAGAATGGCCAAAACAATTTTGAAAAGGAAGAACAACTTTTGAGAACTTACACTGCCTGATTCACAACTTGCTATGAAGCCATAGTAGTCAAGGCAGTGTGGTGTTGGAGAATACACATATATCAGTGGAACAGAATAGAGACAAAGAGGCCAATGGGAAAAGGATAGTCCTTTTAACACAGTACTGGAATAATTGGATGTCCGTATGTAAAAACTCAAAAATTACATATATATGTATATAAAATATGTAATTTTTAAACTTTTATCTTACATAAAAATTAACTCAAAATGAGTCATATACCCAAATGTAAGCACTAAAACTACAAAACCTCTATAAAAAAACATATATACCAAAAGGATGATCTGTAAAAAGAAAAAAAAAACTATAAATTCACCAAAATTGAAAAATACCTCCATTTTGAAATCTAAAGAAAAAAATGGTTTTGATGAACCTGGGGGCAGGGCAGGAATAAAGACTCAGACGTAGAGAATGGACTTGAGGACATGGGGAGGGGGAAGGGTAAGCTGGGACGAAGTGAGAGAGTAGCACTGACATATATACACTACCAACTGTAAAACAGATAGCTAGTGGGAAGCAGCTGCATAGCACAGGGAGATCAGCTAGGTGCTTTGTGACCACCTAGAGGGGTGGGATAGGGAGGGTGGGAGGGAGGGAGATGCAAGAGGGAAGAGATATGGGGATATATGTATACGTATAGCTGATTCACTTTGTTATACAGCAGAAACTAACACACCATTGTAAAGCAATTATACTCCAATAAAGATGTTAAAAAAAAATCTCCTTTTTGAAGAACTCTGTTAAGAAAAAATTTTTAAAGGCTACTAAGAGAAAATAGTTTCAATCATATGTCTTACAATGGACAGGAATATAAAAAAAAATTCTTACAACTCAGTAGTAAGGAGAAATTGCAATTAATAAGTGGGTAAGAGACTTGAATACACATTTCTCTAAAGATACATGAAGAGCTAAAAAAGCACATGAAAGATACTCAACATCATTAATCTTTTGGGAAATGAAAATTAAAACCACAATGTGATTCTATAATAACTGTCTAGAATGGATATTATTAAAAACAGTGACTATCATATTTTGATGAGGATGCGGAGAAACTGCAAGTCTCACACGTTGGTGGGGATGTAAAACGGTACAGCCACTGTGGAAAACAGTCGGGCCGTTAAACTTAACTGCAGCTCAGTTCTTCCATTCCTAGGTATTTATCCAGGAGAAATGAGAGCATATGTTCACACATGCTTGCAAGCAGCTGTTTATAAAAGCAATATTCATAATAACTAAGAATTGGAAACTATGCAGATATCCATCAACTGGTGAACAGATGAACATGGTTTGTTTTTTCCATATAATGGAATCCTTCTCAGCAGTAAAAAGACATGAAACGTTTTGAGTATACCTAAATATTACTAAGTTTATAAAGTCAGGCTTAAAAGACTGGTACGTAATTTTACTTATATGAGATTTCTAAAAAAGTCAGAAGGACCAGAAAGCAGATCAATAGATGCCTGAGGCCATGAGCAGGAAAGGAGATTGACTACAAAGAGATAATGGAAGCTTTCGAGACTGAATTATAATCATGGATAAACAATTGTATAATTTCCTTAAACTAATCAAACTTAGACTCTGACATGTGTATGTAAATTATACCTCATTAAAACTTTTTATGTTTTTTATTTTTGTTTTTGGCAAGAATCACCTGAAGGCTCTTAGATCTAAATGCAGAGTTTTGTTTCTACCCTAGTTCGGTAATTCTTAATACCAGCTCACATTAGAATAACCTTGGCAGTTATCAAAAAAGAAAAAGTCAAGCTGGGCCCTACCTGAAAACAATTAAATGCAAATCTCTGGGGAGGATCAGGGCATCAGTAGTTTGTAAAAACACCCAAGTGTTTCAAATGTGCATCCAGTATTGAGACCCTCTGCACTAGGCATGCTCTCTTCAACTCTAGGCTAGAGCCACTGTTTCTGAAAGTCCTTCAGATGCTTTGAGGCAGAAAAAGGTTTAAGAATAACTACTTTAGACCTTTAATTCCTTGGCTAGAAAATGAGGATAATATACTTGTTTAGTATATCTTGCAAACTTGTTAGACACTATTGGTAATGAAGGTAAACACTTTGTAAACTCTGCAATAGCTTTTTGTTATTCTTTCCTATCTTAAATCCTTTCTATGTCTGTGGAACAATAAAGGATCATTCTTGTTCATGATGGTGAGTAAAATCTTGAAATATCTTCTGAATAACTTCTTTATTCACTGTAGCTTTCATATTGTGTATTTTACTGTGTTACAACTAAGGAAATGTATACAGTTTATGATCCTAATGTTATTTAATTGGTTGAAATAGTCATAGTGGAGTCTATAAATCCTTCTATATTTTTGGAATCGTCTCAGTAGGAGGCTTCCAACACCTATTCCACAATACTATTATTTCTTAAACCATGTTAGATTCTTTCTAAAATTGAGCCCCAGGGCATTTTCTTGGAGAGTCTCAGTGGCAGTTTACGATTTATTTTTAAATTTATGATAAATTGTTCAAAGCTTAGTCTGATGAATAAGGTGGGGGATCAAGCTAGGCAATACATTTTTTGGAATTGCTTTATCAATGTAAAGTAATTAACATTTTTTTCTTGTGATTCCCTAGCTGACCTAAGGACCATTTCAAAAGTTGAGTCTAGAATTTACAGTGATGTAACTGTTGGAAAGTGTATAGCTTCCTAAAATGCCTACATTGAAGGCTAGATTTTATTTTATTGTTTAATTTTTGGCATAATTGTCAAAATAATTGGGTATATTATTTAGTCGCTTCATAAGAAATATATATATAATACTCATCAATAATTTAGACTATTCACTTAACCAGAATATCCTGTTCCCCTAATCATCCTGGGATATTTTTCATTTTATAATATGGAATATTATTTCCTCTGTACATTAATATGATTTTGTTTTTATATTGTTGAACTGTTTATTTTTTTATTTTATTTTTTAACATCTTTATTGGTGTATAATTGCTTTACAATGTTGTGTTAGTTTCTGCTTTATAACAAAGTGTATCAGCTGTACATATACATATATCCCTGTATCCCCTCCCTCTTGAGCCTCCCTCCCACCCTCCCTATCTCACCCCTCTAGGTGGTCACAAAGCACCTAGCTGATATCCCTATGCTATGCGGCTGCTTCCCACTAGCTATCTATTTTACATTTGGTAGTGTATATAAGTCCATGCCACTCTCTCACTTTGTCCCAGCTTACCCCTCTTCCTCCCCATGTCCTCACATCCATTCTCTGCATCTGCGTCTTTATTCCTGTCCTGCCCCTAGGTTCATCAGAACCATTTTTTTTTAATTCCATATATATGCATTAGCATATGGTATTTGTTTTTCTCTTTCTGACTTACTTCATTCTGTATGACAGACTCTTTGTCCATCCACCTCACTACAAATAACTCAATTTCGTTTCTTTTTATGGCTGAGTAATATTCCGTTGTATATATGTGGCCTGTGCCACATATATACAACGGAATATTCTTTATCCATTCATCTGTTGGTGGACACTTAGGTTGCTTCCATGTCCTGGCTATTGTAAATAGTGCTGCAATGAACATTGTGGTACATGACTCTTTTTGAATTATGGTTTTCTCAGGGTATATGCCCAGTAGTGGTATTTTCTAGGTGGCATGGTAGTTCTATTTTTAGTTTTTTAAGGAACCTTCATACTGTTCTCCATAGTGGCTGCATCAATTTACATTCCCACCAACAGTGCAAGAAAAGAAAGGGTGCTACTAGCTTTTAAGAACCACTGAGAAACTTATTGATATAAAATATGACTTGATTTTTATTATACTAGAATTTTGTTTGCTAATGAAACTAACAGTGGTACATCTCTTCATTATAGTTTATGTTATTCATAAAATTTGATACAACTAAAGGACACTTAGAATTTCTGCTTCTCCCATTTTACCTATATAGTAGATCCAAAATGGATGTTTTTTAGTGGGAGAGGGGGCATGCAAGCCAATCAATCTCTTATAAGTTGATAGTGTAAAAATAACAGATGAAAATAGAAATGTTTTGTTGTAATCATTTTCCCTTATTTAGGAAGAGCTATGGGAATTGAATAACTATGCTAGTTGTAAATCTGTTAGTCTCTGTGGTATTTACGTAAAAGTTATCTGATGAGTCTTCAGTTAACACCTGCCAAATCTGGAACAAAGTTTTTTAAATGACTGCATGGTCATTATGGTTAGGGGATTTTTTAAAATAAACATTTTTCTCTTGAGGAAAATAACATTGTTATAACTACAGGCTTCAGTGATTAAAGTGCTTTACAGTACCTTCATTGGGTGACAGGATTTGAAATAAATGTGGAAAGAATGTCATGGATTGAAGAGGCATATAACTTGAATTGGCAAGGTGCTAAATTGGTAAATGAATTAAGGTCACTATAACTCTTGACAAACCTTAGTTTCAAATACAACTGGTAACAGTGTTGTTCCTTTCTGATAACTTTTATTTAAATTCCTTTTCTAAGACTGATGTTTAAGAACAGGATTACTGTCTCTATTGCTAGCTAACTGCAAAAATTTTTTTGTACTTCATGGTTTTTTGGGAGGATAGTCTTTAACCCACAGTATGTTCATATCTGTGAAAGAAACTTGTAATAAAGTTACAGTAGATTTTTTCTTAGCATATATATGTATATATATATATATATGTACACACACACTATATATATACTGTATATAAACACACACATATATATTATGTATATATCTCAAAACGCTAAGAACTTTTTTTGTGAGCAGAACCTTACATTCCTAAAATCATTATACATTTAAAAACCTCAGCTTTATTGAGTTATAATTCACACACCATACAATTGAACCATTTAAAATACAATTGCATGGTTTTTAGTCTATTATAGGATGGATTACGAGTGTGCAACCATCACCACAATCAATTTGAGGACATTTTCTTCTCCCCAAAAAGCAGCCCCACGCCCATTAGCAGTTACTCCTGATTCCCATCACCTGCTCCTCTTCCCAGCCCATAGACAACACTAATCTATTTCTGTCTGTGTAGATTGCCTGGACACTTCATCTAAGCGTAGTCGTACAGTGTGTCGTCTTTAATGACTGCCTTCTTTCAAGGATAAGATAATATTTTCAGGGTTCATCCACGTTGTATAGTAGTTCATGCCTATCTGTTGCTGAATAATATTTGAGTCATTTGGATATATCACATTTTATTTATTCACACATCAGTTGAAGTGTTTGACAGTTTTGTGCTATTATAAATAATGCTCCTCTAAATACTTGTGTATATATTTTTGTGTGAACATATGCTTAAAATTATTTTGGATATAAACCTAGGAATGGGATTTTGGGGTTGTATATTAACTATATGTTAAACTTCTTGAAGAATTGCTTAAATGTTTTCTAAAGTGGCAGTACCATTTTATATTCCCAGCAGCAATTTACAAGGGTTCCAGTTTCTGTACATCCTCACCAACACCTGTTATTGTCTGTATTTTTGATTATAGTCATCCAAGGGATGTGAAGTGGTATCTCTTTGTGGTCTGAATGTACGTGACCATATCGGCCAATGATGTTAAGAATCTTTCCACTCTTTCCACATACTTATTGGCCATTTGTATATTCTATGAAGGAATGTCTATTCAGATTCTTTACCCACTTTTTGAGTTATTTGTCTCTTTGTTATGAGTTGTAGGAGTTATTTATATATTCTAGATACAAATCCCTTATAAAATACGTGATTTACAAAAACTTTCCCTTCTTTCATGGGTTGACTTTTTTTTAATTGCTACTATTGAGCAATTAGAATACTTTAGGCAGTGATCTAAGCACTTTCCATGCAGCGTCTCACATTTAATCCTAACAGCAGCCTTGTCATATGGATACTTTTTTTTAAATTAATAAACTTAATTTTTTAGAGCAGTTTTAGGTGCACAGCAAAACTGAGTGGAGAGTACAGAGAATTTCCATATAGACCATGTCCCCACACACATATAACCTCCCCCCTTATCAACCTCACACATCAGAGTGGTACATTTGTTACAATTGATGAGCCTACATTGACACACTTATCACCCAAAGTCCATAGTGGATTGACTTTTCATTCTCTTGATGATGTGCTTTGAAGCACAAAGATGCTTAATTTTCATGAAATCCAATTTTCTATTTCTTTTTTTTGTTGTTGTTGCTTGTACTTCGGGTCTCATTTTTAATAGATGATTGCCTAATCTAGGGTCATGAAGACTTATGCCTTTGTCTGTTTTCTTCCAAGAATTTTAAAGTTTTACCTCTTACATTTACATCTATGATCCATTTTGAATGATTTTTTTAATATATTGGGAGGTAGGGGGTAAGGGTCCAACTTCATTCTTTTGCATATGGATGTCCAGTTATTCCAAGACCAGTTTTGAAAAGACTGTTCTTTCTCCATCAAATTGTCTTGGCACCTTTATTGAAAACCATTTGACTGTAAATGTGAGGACATATTTCTGGACTCTCAGTTCTATTCTATTAATCTGTATGTCTGTCCTTATACCAGTGCCTCCCTGTCTTGATTACTGTAGCTTCATAGTAAGTTCCCACACTGAGAAGTATGAATCCTTTTTCACTCTTTGCCCTTACTACACACTGACATTCTTTTCATTTCCTTTACATTCTTCCTCATTTCTCATTTTCTTCTCAGTCCTCCCAGAATGATCATATAGTAATTTTAGATTAATGCTCATTGTTTTAATTATTATGATGATGTAATCACTATTCACAGTTGAGCCATGTACTATATTTTATTTTTCTTTCCTGTACAATATTTTGTTTTACCTAGAGTTAATGATTTTTTAAAAAAATTCAATCACAAAGCCTTCCTCTAGTTGTGAAACTCCTTTCAGTACATTAAAGCATATTAACTATCCTATCAATCATGTATATGTAAGAAATCTCTTCTGGATCTTTATGACCTGCCTAATCTAGACTGGTTGGTTTTACTTTCCAGATTTGTTCCATAGCTTTTGGATCTAAGACTCTTTTCATCATAGAAATTTTGTTTGCCTTTCTTTGTTGGTTCCTGGGATCCTTTAATCTTCCTGTTTTTTTCATTTTCCCATTTTGGTGGAGCACATTCTCTAAAATCATCCTGAGAAAAGGTGCATAGGAGGGAAGGTGCATAGGAGGGGAATTTTTGAGACCCTCTATGCCTAGAAAAGTTTTTATTCTACCATCTCATTTTAATATAGCATTCTAGGTTGGAGAATATTTTTCCAGTGGAATTTTGAAGGCATTGTTCCCATTGTTCCCAATTGTCCCATTGTTTTCTAGCTTTTAGTGTGGTTACCTAGAAGTCTTGTGCTGTTCTCATTTTTCATTTTTTAAATAAGAAACCTAAGTTTTCTCTGGTATTTGGTAGAATATACTTGTTGTACTTAGTCTTCTGAATTTTCATGGTGATGCACCTTGGTGGGTCTATTTTTATTTTTGGTATGTCTATTTTATTCTAGCATGCCTGGAAGCTTGTCTTTTTATTGGGAAAAAAATTATTATTATTATTTTTGGCTGTGCTGCACAGCTTGCAGAATCTTAGTTCCCCAACCAGGGATTGAACCCTGGCCCCCAGCAGTGAAAGTGCCGAGTCCTAACCCCTGGACTGCCAGGGTATTCCCAGGAAAAATGTTCTTATAATTATTTTATTGATAATTTCCTTCCCTCCATTTTTTTATGTTCTCTCTTCTAATATTCCTGTTTGAATGTTGTTCCTCCTGGTTTGTGTGGGTCTCTCTTCCTATTTTCCATTTCTTTGACTTTTTACTCTACTTTCTGATAGATTCACTCAACTTTATGTGCTAACCTTTTAGTTGAAATATATATTTCTGCTTTCTTAATTTCCATGAGCTCTTTCTTATTTAATGTTCTTTTCTTACAATTTCCTGTTCTTATTTAATGGATGCAATATAGTCTCTTCTCTGAGGATTTTAGTGCCTGATTTGTTTGTTGTTTGCTTTTGTTTTATGATTTCTTTTTACTGTATATTCTTTGCTTCCCTACAAGTCACTTTGTTTCTGTTTGCTTGCTTTGTCATATGGTTTTCATACTAGAGACTTTCCCTGATGTCCCATAATGTTTGGCTGCCTGTTCATATTTAAGAGGGAGTATGAGAAAGCTGATTGGAAAATTTGAGTGCATGTTTGGAGCTTGTTGACTTTGATCTTCATTTTAGGGTGATCTCACTGAGACATTAGGCAATCCCAAGGTTGGAATTCTTTGGTCCTTCCCCTAGTACTGACCGTATTTCTAAAAGAAGGCTCAATTCTGCTATCTGGCTTCCAAAATGGTGGAAGTTATGTAGGTGAAGAAAGGTAAAGGGCCTCAATATTCACTGTACAAACATTCACTTAATGCAGTGATATTCAACTCCAACCCTAAGCTCTGTCTTATATCTCCCAGGCCAGAGGCATTTTGTTTTACTTTCTCCAGAGAATAACCACTAGTCTTCTGGGCTGTGGAGAGGACAGTCATTTACCTGAAAAGAATAAGAAGGGGTCAGGAGCCAAACTGCTTCTCAGATAGACTTTCAACCTATTTTCCTATTTCACCTTCATTTTGTTTGCAGTGCCATCCCAGAGTCTTTCGTCAGGGGTTATATTATAAATTTTGTTGCTTCCAAGCTTTCCCTGTTGTTTTTCTCAGCTTCCTTAACAATTGAGAGTCTGAGGTCTGTTACCAATTGTTCATCTGCTTTCCTGCTTTCAAGGTTTAGTTGCTATTGTCTCTTCTCTCAGATATTGGTTCTTGTAGTTTTATGCTATTTTTAAACTTATTCTCATTTCATGGAATTTCAGGAGATAATGAAAATAAATGCTTAATGTCCAATTCACCATCTTCAACAAAAGGGATTCTACTTCTATTTTTAGTCTCAAAGGCTTCACAGTTTTTCCTCAACCTTCACTATAACCCTCACTTGATTTGTTTTTAAAATGCACTAGACTGTCTTAACTGACCTTCACATTACTGTCAAGCCAGATTAATGAATGCTCCCCAATCCTCCTGTAAAATACATTACGGATGCACACTGCAGGGACCAAAAAGCTACCCTTGAGTATATCTGTACACTTCTGCTCCCACCAGTTGAGCTGTGTGTGCTTGCAGGCGTCAGTTTATTCCACTTTAAAGAAAGAGAAGCTGGAAATAGTAGTTGATACATTACGGGTGTGGATATATAGGAAAGACATAATGGAATGCTAATGAGCCACATCAAAAGTTAATGAATGAGTACATATAGTTTTAACTTAAAGTAAAATATATATGTAAATTTTACTTTACATTAATTTAAAGTAAAATGTATATGCTTTGTGAGTATCATTTTTGTTATGATTCTCTGCTTTAACAGGTTCCTCAGTTAAATGAACAACTACTGCCCCAAATGTATTGGGTAACACCTTGTTTTGAAATAGCATAGACGTGTCATTATATCCTATGAATCAAATGTATGATTCTGCCATGTTGCCTGCTGAATTTTCACATACTTAACAAAATAATTGTTTTTGTTTAGTTCCGGACGTTGAAGTGAAAGGAGAGAGTTCTAGCTATTATCTCTTGTTACAAGGTAATGGCAACAGAAAGTGTAAAGCCACATTGATTCACTCAGCCAACCAAATCAATGGCTCATTTGCACTCAGTTTAATCCATGGAAAGATGAAAGCAAAGACAGAAGAAACCAAACTGAGTAAGTGTTAACTTTAGGTGGAAAACAAAACATTTTTACATTTCTTTGTGTACATACTTAACTTTTAATGAACTTATTGTCTCCAAACTCCATTTCACTTTCAGTAAATTTACTTTTATTTTAAATATTTTATAACATATTTGGACAGTTTAGAGGGCAGAGAATTAATCCCTTATACATTTTACTTAGTAAAATTTAGTAGGTCAGCCTTCAATTCCAAATAGGAAAATTTTTAGTGTTTTCCACTTTAAACACGTATTATTTTTCTAGAATTTATTTCTTATTTTCACTTACTTTCTCTCAAGCATCTCGTTCTATTTTATTGCCCATCTTTTTATTTTTCTCTCCAAGCTCCACGCTTTGGTTACCTATCACTGTATGACAAACTACCCCAAATGTAGCTTAATAATGATGATTTACTATAATGTCTCATAGTCCTGTAGGTTGACTGGGCTCAGCTGGATGTTTCTGTTTTGAAGATCCACATATGACTGCAGTCACACACAGCTGGGGCTTCAGTCATTTTGAAGACTTAACAGGGCTTGGTGTGTAAGATGGCTCTTTACCCACATGTGTGGTGCCTGGGTTAGGATGGCTGGAACAGATGCAAGCTGACTTCCTCTTCACGTGTCCTGTCCTCCTGGCCAACATGGGCTTCCTCACAACATGGTCTCTGGGGAGTCTGATTCCGTCTATGGTTGCTAATTGCTCTTAGAGCAGTTGTTCTAAGAAGCTATAAGGCTTCCTGTGACCTAGCCATTCATTGTCACTTTTTCCACACCTTATTAGTTACGTGAGGCCAACCTAGATTCACTGTGGAAGGACTGTGTGGCGAATGAGTGGCAGGAAGTGTGATTCACTGGGAGGCCATCTTTGGAGACCAGCTCCCATACTCTGTCTGTGTTTTGTGTAAGAGTTTCAATAGCCAAGCAGGTAGAAGAAAAGGTGGTGGAAGGAATTCTATTCTGCTACCTAAATTCTCTCAATTTAAGAAGCAAGTCAAAGTTTAAAATGCAGAATAATTTAGTACACTTATTTTCTGCTGCTCAGTTATTATTATTTACTTTGAAATATGCAAGGTCAAGAAAGATGAGTAATTGACTTTTAATTATGTTATAACATTTCTTGAGGACTGAATATTAATTTTTGTTACAAATCATCTTTAATACTGACTTTTTTCTGTTTTTCAGGCTTTCCTCTTGACCTCTTGTCACTTCCAAATTTCTCTGGGGAGCAACTTATACAGAGAGAGAAACAGTTAGCTAATGTTCAGGCTTTGGCTTTGAAAGAATGTCTGAGTAAGTAATGATTGGTGCATTTGATTCTGGTGTAGGAGTTTTGACTTGTTCAGACCTAAGGCATTGTTATTTTGTCACTTTTTCTTATACACTTTGTCTTTTAGATATGATATTCATTTGTAGAACTATTTATTTATTTTGGTTACACTGAGTCTTAGTTGCGGCTTTCCGGCTCCTTAGTTGTGGCATGTGGGTTCCTTAGTTGCAGCACGCAGGCTCCTTAGTTGCAGCATGCAGTCTCCTTAGTTGTGGCATGTGGACTCTTAGTTGCAGCATGCATGCGGGAATCTAGTTGCCCCACCAGGGATTGAACCTGGGCCCCCTGCATTGGGAGTGTGGAGTCTTAACCACTGCACCACCAGGGAAGTCCCTGTAGAGCTATTCTTGATAGAGGTGATGTAGGATAGAAAAGGTCTGTAACTTCTTTCCCACCAGATTCAGTATATTGCTATTGTACATTGCTTTTAACATTTATAATAATATTTATCCAGGAAAATTTTGTTTCTCATTATTTTTAACTGTATGCTAGAAAAGATACCTAAGTTTTATTATTCTGGTTAATGTAGTAATTTTTACAAAATTTCTCTTTATATCTTTTTGGCTATACAGGATGATAGAGACTGCAAATAGAAGAAAATACAAATCTAGAGAAATTAATATGTTAACGTGAGCATTGATTCTTAGACTTTAATCATAACTAAGCACATTTCACATACTGAGTGAAGTTGGCATTATGGATTTTTCTTTATTCAAGAAATTGACACTTTTTTAAGGGTCATTATTTAAGGTTTTTCCTGTATTACTAAATGTTAACTTGGTTATCAGTCTTAATATTGTTTTTATAAATAATCATTCATTAGTACCTGATCTGGACTTATTTTAAGCTAATTGATATAGAATTTCTAGGAAAGTAATTCAAATTGTGAGGCCTCATTAGTTGCATATAGAAAAAATGATTATTAAGTGGATATATTATAAAATGAAAAATATCACTCTTTTCTTTTCTTTTTTTTTTTTTTTTGTGGTATGCGGGCCTCTCGCTATTGTGGTCTCTCCTGTTGCAGAGCGCAGGCTCTGGACATGCAGGCCTAGCGGCCATGGCTCACGGGCCCAGCCGCTCCACGGCATGTAGGATCTTCCCGGACCGGGGCACGAACCCACGTCCCCTGCGTTGGCAGGCGGACTCTCAACCACTGCGCCACCAGGGAAGCCCCACTCTTTTCTTTAAAAGCATTTTAAAAATACCTTGGATTCAGTATTTTGTTTTATTCAATGGAAAATAATTTTAGAATACTTGGTCTTGATTATTCATATAAGAATTATCTACTTTTTCAATTGTACAAAGGTAATTGTGTAGTCTTAAACTCCTTGAACCACTTTTTTTTAACTATGAAAATGATATTAGCTCAAGGAAAATATAATTAGGAAAGGCAAATTAGTTTTAATAAAAGGTACTACATACTAACCCAAGGGAAAAAAAGTAAAAATAAAGTTACCATATGATCCGGCAATCTGACTCTTGAGCATATATCTGGAAAAGGTGGAAACTGAAGGGGGAGAGGGAGGGGATATAGGTACACATAGAGCTGATTCACTGCATTGTACAGCAGAAACTAGCACAACACGGTAAAGCTGTTTTACTAGAATCAGAAAAAAAAAAAAGATACGTGTACCCCAACGTTCATAGCAGCACTATTTACAATAGCTAAGACATGGAAGCAACCTAAATGTCCATCAGCAGATGAATGGATAAAGAGGATGTGGAATATTACTCAACAATAAAAAAGAATTAAATAACACCATTTGCAGTAACACGGATGGACCTAGAGATTGTCACACTAAGTGAAGTAAGTCAGACAGGGAAAGATAAATACCATATCACTTACATGTGGAATCTAAAAGAATGATACAAGTGAACTTATTTCCAAAACAGAAAGACTCACCGACATAGAAAACAAACTTACGGTTATCAAAGAAGACCGTGGGGTGGGAGGTGGGGGTAGTGGGGGGTGGATAAGTTAGGAGTGTGGGTTAGCAAATATAGACTACGCTACATAAAACAGGTAAACAACAAGGCCCTGCTGTAGAGCACAGGGAGCTATATTCAGTACCTTGTAATAACCTGTAATGGAAAAGAATCTGAAAAAGAATATATATATATATATATATATTTATATGTATATATCTGAATCACTTTGCTGTACACCTGAAACTAACACAACAGTGTAAATCAACTATACTTCAATTAAAAAGAAAAAAAGGAAAAAAATGCTGAAATACTAGTATTTTTGTGGATAAAACTCCTTTATTTCTAACATCTGCTAGCTTAGTGTTATTCACTTCTTGACATTGTGCTAGCCCTGCTAAACACCTCTTTAGGCTTTGATTCTTTGCCATAAGCCTCTGGCAGCTCTTTAAACTAAGTTCCTTCAACATCTCCCCTCTCTTTCATCTTCACCTCTCTTCCTTACCCTTCCAACCAGAAAAACTGTGAGAGTGGAAGAATGGGCAGCTATCTGAAGCTGGTGTATCTCTCCTTTGGGTAAGAAGAGTTAAGCCCAGTAAGGCCATCCCTCCTGCTTGGTTGGGAAGGGAAATATAATTATAATTAGGTTGTTGCCTAGTAGCTGCCTACAGGTGTGATTGGAAGCTCTGCTGGGGGGGGGGGTGGGCGGGGAAGAAAGTGCTAAATAAATGCTGAAAATGTAGAAGTTACCAGCATCTGAGCTGTAACACAGGCAGAAGCTGTAAGGATGCCACAGCACTGGGCAAGGGCAAGTAGGGGGCCTGAAGTTGAAGGAAGCCTCAGAGCTAATAATAGCTGCTGGAGACATCAGCTCTGGGGGTATCCATGCACTGGCCAGTTTGTAATCTAGAGCATTAGATCTTGATTAAGATTAATGATCCAGTTAATCTATTTACTGTGGAATTATTTGTTTAACCAATCTCTCCTCTACCCAGAGAGTTAATAATGAATTGAAAATCTGGGGACAAAGATGCATCTGTTCAGATTTCAAGTATCTCTAAAGACAGAGGAGAATGACAACAAAATGAAGTTTCCAGTGTAAGACTATCTTAGTGTCTATGTCAGTGATTTTCAAAGAAATGAATATAAATATAAAAGTATTTAAATCAATACAGTTAATTTATACATGATGAAAACTGATACAATAGGAAGAGTTTTCTTTGGGAAAAAAATTAACATTTCAATATCAATACAGATTGTAGTCTTTGCTGGAAAACAAAAAGTTGTTCAAATTTTTTTTCAAAATTATCAATAAGATATGGAGTAAACTTATTTTTATCTCCCCCACTATTTATCTGAGTATACTGCATCAGAACAAGCAACTGGAAAAATCTGCATGAAAATTTACTCACATTAATGAGGTACTCTGTTTTTTAAAATCACACAAAAATCAAATAAAATTTGTTAGCGTTTTATTTTTTAGAATAATTTATTTTTATTCTATTCTTAAAATTTATATTTAATTTTTATTTGTTTATATGTTTTATTGTAGTATAGTTGCTTTACAATGTTGTGTTAGTTTATACTGTACAGCAAAGTGAATCAGCTATATGTATACATATATACCCTCTTTTTTGGATTTCTTTCTCATTTAGGTCACGACAGAACACTGAGTAGAGTTCCCTGTGCTGTACAGTAGGTTCTCATTAGTTATCTGTTTTATACATAGTATCAATAGTGTATATATGTCAATCCCAATCTCCCAATTCATCCCCCCACACTTCCCCCTTGGTATCCATATGTTTGTTCTCCTCTTCTGTGTCACTGTTTCTGCTTTGTAAATAAGATCGTCTATACCAATTTTATCAGATTCCACATGTATGGATTAATATACGATATTTGTTTTTCTCTTTCTGACTTCACTCTGTATGACAGTCTCTAGGTCCATCCATGTCTCTACAGATAACCCAGTTTCATTCCTTTTTATGACTGAGTAATATTCCATTGTATATGTACCACATCTTCTTTATCCATTCCTCTGTTGATGGACATTGAGGTTGCTTCCATGTCCTGGCTATTGTAATAGTGCTGTAATGAACATTGGGGTCCATGTGTCTTTTCAAATTGTTTTTCTCTGGATATATGCTGAGGAGTGGGATTGCTAGATCATATGATATCTCTATTTTTAGTTTTCTAAGGAACCTCCATACTATAGCTAGATATAGATGTATAGATATTTAGATATAAACATTTAGAATGATATATAAATTCTATAATTTATGTTTTACCTGATCTTTATAATTTATAAATTTTGTGTTTAGAAATATTCAGTATCTTGTTTCACTGATTTTTAAAGAAAAGGTTTAAGAATGCTGAACAATTTTTAAATAAAAAACTGTTCAGTGTGATACAAAACAAATACCAAAATAGCAGTATTGTCATTTTGCTCCAGGATTGTGGTCTCTACTCTGAGTTCCCCACATCTTTTTTAAATTTATAGAACCCAGTGCAGCCCTGATTGGTGGTCAATCTGCTGATACTTTTAGATATTTACACTCTATTTTTGTTGTCCTGAGTTATTACTAGCTTTCTTAGGAATAGCATTCTTTTGCTAATTCATTTTTAGACTTTAGCCCAGTACTTTTCTCCCAAATCTTTATCTGCCACTTGTGTTGCAGACTCACTTGTGTAGAGATTATTTTTCACCTAGGTAAATTATCCTGCTCATAACCCTATTAAACCTTATCTGTTTTCTCTCTCTATTGCCCAGTCATCCAGGTCAATAGGAAGTCATATCCTGCTCTTCAGATTGCCTGTTACTGTAATATAATTGACAGTTTTAATAAGCATAGATCAGGTTCATTATTTAAGTATATTTTTAGCATTAATAAAAATGTGGGGCTAATTTCTGTAGCACATTATTTAGTGTGCATCTTTCAGATGAAAGCAAATCATTGACAACTTTTCATTTTAGACGGCTCCCAGAAGATGGTAAGAAAATAAAAAGCTTCAATTGAAGCTTCATCTTCACTAAGAAAATGTAATAAAAACAGCATATATTACAACTCTTACTTTACCATTACTAATGTTCTTGACTGCAGAAATCATGTGTTACTTATTTTGGATCAGAACTGGATTGAGCCTGGCAATATCCAGGTTGGTGAGGTGGGATTTTACAGAGGTGTCCAGCTATTCCCTTGTATTATTTATGTGCCAGCCTCACACAGTGTTGATGGAATATGCTTTAATCCTCTGTATCTAAGGGCACAGCACAGTGCTTTGCAGACAGTACATACTCAATAAATACTTGTTGAATTGAATTCTGTACAAATTTATAGTTCACTATTTTATTATAGAAGAAAACATTATTAGTTCAGAAGTGTTTTAAAAATGAAATATTTTTATCAAAGAAGTACATGGGTATAGTTAAAAGTTTCAAATGCTATTGAAAAACCTAAAATGGAAAACAGCAGTGCCCTACCTTCTCCCCATCTTTCTGTCTCTGTCCACAGGCAGCTGCCCTCAGCTCTTCCGGCTGGTTTTCCTTGACCTTTCCTCCAGATTTATGAATAACATATGTATGCTGTTATTTCTTGATTTACCAGTTTTAGACATTATCTTAATGCCTAACTATGGAACTGAATACTTAGCTTTCCCACATCAACTTCCCTTTGCCTTTCCATCCTTTACAGTGAAATCATGAATTGGGGTTAAACTAATGGTTAGTTTTAACATTTCTCCCTCCCTCTTCCTTCCTTCCCTCCCTCTTCCTTGCTTCCCTCCCTCTTCCTTCCTTCCTTCCCTCCTTCCTCCCTCCCTCCCTCCCTTCCTTCCTCCCTTCCTGTCTAACTATCCATCTACCTACCTCCCTATGTACCTATCTATAAGTTTACTGCTGAGTCATGTAGTATATGATGATGGTCACCTCTACTTTCTTGTATAATCTTTTCTTTTTATGGTTGATAATCACCTGATTTTTAATTTGCCCATTCTTCTGTACAGGCAAAATACTGTTATGTTTTCCCAGAGCCGCCAACATTTCTGCCACACATCTATCAGTAAATTTATTGCATGTTCAAACTCAGTAGTTCCTTTTTATTTCTCATAGTTTTTTTTTCTGGAGTGTTTCATATTTTACTGTATTTTAGACAGAATGCTTCCTTAGACCTACTGACATCTTAAGAGACTTCTCTTTCCTCTTCTCTTCTTTTGGAATCTCCTATTTTCTAGACCCCTTGTCCTCCCTTTTTCTCTGAATTCCTCTCTTGTTTGGTTGGAGCATATCTTGCAGTAGCTTCCTGAGTAAAAGTTCATTCATGGGGTATACATTTTTCAAGCTCTTGCATGTCTGAAAATACCTTCACTAGATTGATAATCCATATAGACTTCCAGGTTAAAAATTGTTTACCCTTAGAATTTTGAAGACATTGTCCCATTGTCTTTTTTTTTTTTTTCCTTTGGCCACGTGGCACAGCATGCGGGAGCCCTGACCAAGGATCACACCTGTGTCCCCTGCAGTGGAAAAGCGGAGTCTTAACCACTTGACCACCAGGGAAGTCCCTATCCCATTGTGTTTTATGTTGCTGTGTTCCTGTTGACAAATCTCATACTAGTCTTATCCTTTGAAGTGGCCTATTTTTGGTTTGTTTTTACGCCTTCTAGAACTTTTACCTCCAGAAGCTTTGTCTCTGGAAGCTTTACTCTGAATCATAATGTGTGTATTCCCCTTTCCCCCCTCTCCAATGTATTGAGCTGTGTACGTGATGAGCCATACCAACAGAAGATTCACGTTCTTAAGTCTGAAAATTTTTATCTCTGTCATAATTTTTTCTCCCATTTTCTTTTTTCTTTCTAGAACTCTAATTAGTTATATGTCAGCTTTTTTTGGACAGAATGCCTGCTTTTCCTTCCTGTTTCCATATTATTATCTCTTTGTTCTAGTTTCTGGGGGATGTCTTGCAGCTTTTAAAAATTTGAGCTCTCATGTGCTTAATTTTAAAAAATATTTTCTTGTTCATTGACTTCCTTTATCAGAGCATCCTGTACTTGTTTCATGAGTATAGTATCTTCTCTTATTTTGACGAGAGTATTAATTATGGCAAGTTTTCTTTTGTTCCCTGGAATGTTTTTATTTCTGCTGGGCTCCTTTTTCCTTTTTGCTTGCTTTAGCCTCTCCTTTTCATCCTGGACTTTTTTTTTTAGCTTGGAGGGGCCTAGTAAATAATACCTGTTTCCTCTCCCAAATTTGGAACCAACTGAGAAATAAACTTAAGAAACACACTGATGGAGATAAATTATAGATAAATTACTGAATTGAAGGATATGACTTTTTAGATCTATGGTGGGTTTTCTTCTACATATACCCAGAATTGAATTTAGCCCCTGAATGACAGCCAGAGCAGGACACCTGCAGATCAACCCTGACTGGGCAGGGCCCTCACTGCATTGCAGAGAGTGTGTATCCTAAGAACTTGCTAGCTCAGATGAAAGTTGGAGAGGAAAGGTTTAATCAGAACGTGCCTAGTTTCTTCTCCAGACTAGCTCAGTGAGTGATGGGAGGGAAAGGGGAGCCAGAAGCATTACTGAATCAAAGTCCTTACATGTCTAAACATAAGACCATGTAAATGCAGAGTCCCTTCTCCCCTCAGTACCTTTCTTTAGATGTCTAGTGATTTTTTTTTGTCTGTCCTAAGTGGGAAATTTTATGTCTCACTCTAATGTAATATCTGGCAAACTTCAAGAGTGGTGGAGTAGCTATTCAACATTTTGGTTGTGAGCTCCTATCCTTAATTCCACTGTAATGTCAGTATCAAGCTCTTTTCTCTGGGGGCATTCAGTTTTTGAAAAGGAGAATCCTTTAATCTTTTCAGTGGGGCAGTTGTAGCTGCTAGCTTTCTGGCCCTAGGGTTGGAGTCTGACCTTTCAGGACGTAGACTCTTATTTAATCTCTTAGGTGTAACTCCAGCATCAGTACCACCTTTTAATGTTCCTGACATTCTGCAGTCTGAGACTCCTTTTCTATTCCTACCCCAAAAATGAGAGCAGAGTCATCTGGCTTGAGGGCTGGAGGCTAGATACATCCATGTGTGTCTAGTCTTGTTTTAGCTCAGGACCTTCCTGATACCTCTGCAGGCACCCAACTTAACCCTTCCTCTGCTCTGCAAACTCTCAGTTACCACTCCAGCATTATCTTATCTTCCAAAATTTGTTGAAAACTGTCACTATTTATTGTTTCTTCTTTTGTTGTCCTCTTTTATTCCTCTGTTGTGATTTTAAGTTTTGGGTGGGAGAAGAAATAGATGGAAATGACCAAACCACCACATTTAACTGAAAGCCTTATGGGTTTTATTTTCACATAAACACCAACATAAGGCTGTTCTTCATGCTCTGCAGTGTATTCCTGAAAACTTCCGTAAACCTGCCTTTACCGTTGATCACCTTTTAGTGTTAACAAGTTACTGTATTTCTGTTTATCTCACATAACTGGAAATTCTACCGTTACCTTCAAATGGGACTAAATTGAAAACAGGCCTACCCAGGAATGTTGATTTGCTGGAGAGATTCATTTGTTTGACTTTAGAAAATATTTCCCATAAAAGACTAGTAGATGAGCTCGCAAGGCTTTAAAATGACAATTATTTTTAATCATATTGATTTGTTGTTTTACAGAAAGGAGAAAGTTAGCAAAGCAGCCAGAAGTACTTTCTGTGGATGAACTCAAAAATCTATTAATACTAACAAGGGAATGCTTTTTTGATCATTTTGATGCTATTGTCCCTAAAACAAGTCTAATAGAGACAGACAATACCTCCAATATGTTAAATGGTAAGTTTTCTGTTACTTTAAACATTAGTTCTTTTTTGTGTGTGGCATTTATGATGGTTATTTATTATTAAAACTAATAAAATATATCAGTCAAATAAAAATCTATCATAAATTTTAATAGTGATATATATTTGTATATACAAGTATGTATGTATATATAATAAGCTGTATTTTTCATCATTTAAGCAGTAGAAATTCTCTGATAATTTCTTTCTTTAAGCATGTTCAGTATAATTGTTTCTGAGCAGAGGGAGAAACACTTTAAGGTGATTCCCTTTACAACTGTTACTATGCTACTAGAATGAATGGATTTCTATTAAGCTATGTTTTCATAAGATTAAAAAAAGAAACTACTCAGTAAATTTAATATAGTTAAAACTACCTATAATAAGATGCTCCACATTTGCCATTTATTATAGCAGGAACAGTACCAAACTTCTACTGAGGGAGCAGGCAATAATTTCTATATTAACTTGCATTTCTTTCTATTTTCCTGGTTTCCATTCTTGTGATGAATTTGAATAGAGTGAAGCTTTTCAAGATCTAACAAAGAAGCATTTGAAGATTGCCTGGCATTTTAAAAGTACAGGATAATTTTTTTGTTTTTATTCTGTGAGAATCATTTTTATTCGTACATTAATAAGAAAATGACCAAAGAATCAAGTTAATAATAATGTTTGTTGAGTGCCTTTTCTCTGTTTGATGCCATGAAGGCACACAAAGAAGTAAAAATTTGGGTCCTTGGCTTTCTACAGGCTTATGATCTGTTTGGAAAACAAAATATAAATACAGCATCTAGTGCCATGTTTAAGGGCCCAGGCTTCTGGAGATAGACTGCCAGGGTTTAAATCTCAGCTTTGTCACTTGTTAGCTGTATGCCTTTGGGCAGGTTATTTAACCTCTCCATATCTCTGTTTCCTCATGTTTCAAATGGGGATGATAGTATTACCCAGTTACCAGGGTTATTAGGATTAACTGAGTTGATACATGTAAAACACTTAGAACACAATCAGTGCCAAAAAGTTGTTACCTGTTGTTTGTATTTTCATTATCACTATTTTTAATATCAGTACCAAAGTTAAATAGTGTGTAGTAACCTGAAAGATGTTGGAGACCGTATAAGGTTACTTGTAAGTGCAAGATATGCTCAGTGAGTGAGAGAGCATGGCTTCTTGGTTACAGCATGGGCTCTGGAGCAATACTAACAAGGCTGAATCCCAGCTCTGTACCTTACTCCTGTCTTTTAAATCATCTCTAGATTACTTATAATACCTAATACAATGTAAATAGTTATAAATACAATGTAAATACCAAGTAAATAGTTGCCAGCACACACCAAATTCAAGTTTTGCTTTTTGGAACATTCTGGAATTTTTTTCGCCCAAATATTTTTTATCCATGGTTGCTTGAATCTGTGGATGCGGAACTCATGGATGCAGAGGGTCAACTGTACACCTACATGCAAATTACAGCAAAAGAAGCAGCAAGGGCAATTATATTTCATATTCTGACCCATTATTCGCAACCATGCACAGTAGGAGTTATTAGCAATTGTTAGGGTTATTGGTCTGTTTTTTTTTTTCTTTTTCTTTTTTGTGAAAACTCTAGCATGTGTAACAAATGAGAGTCAGTAAATACCATTTTATTTACTCTTTGCCATAACTTGCTAAAGACTTTCATAATGCCAAATGTGACATCTGAACTCAAAAAACAGTGTCCTTTACCTGGGACTGTTGGGGAACATAAACACTGCATAAATGACTTTTCTGGATAATGCTATAAGATCACAATTTTCTGATTTCAAATACTTTAATAAGAATCTTCTAGTGTATGTTTATAATTCTTGCCCTATTAATAAGCACAATCTACCAATTATAACCTTTTTTGGTGATTCTTTCATATTTTGAAATGTAAGACTATCGTGGCCTGTATTCATTAGCCACATATTGTTATCTGAAATATTACTTTCCTTTTTGTTTGCTGTGATTTGTGATTTTGTAGGGCAGTTTTTTTTTTTTTTTTTTTTTTTTTTTTGCAGTATGCAGGCCTCTCACTGTTGTGGCCTCTCCCATTGCAGAGCACAGATTCCGGATGCGCAAGCTCAGCGGCCATGGCTCATGGGCCCAGCCGCTCGGTGGCATGTGGGATCTTCCCGGACCAGGGCACGAACCTGTGTCCCCTGCGTCGGCAGGCGGACTCTCAACCACTGCGCCACCAGGGAAGCCCTGTAGGGCAGTTTTGAGTCCTTACTTCCCTTTTGTATCACTTCCATTTCTTTGTTTCTCCTGTAAAGTAAAACACTGTTTTAAAATGAAGTGGTAGGGCTTCTCCAGTGGTCCAGTGGCTAAGACTCTGTGCTCCCAATGCAGGGGGCCTGGGTTCGATCCCAGGTCAGGGAACTAGATCCCACATGCCACAATTAAGAGTTAGCATGCTGCAACTAAGACCCAGTGCAGCCAAATGAATAAATATTTTTTTTAAATAAATAAAAATAAATAAATAAAATGAAGCAGTGTATTTGGTTTCTCAGAGGCTCCTTTTGTGCTTTTTGGTTGTCAGCATGGCTTAGTGTCCTGCTTGCCACATAAATAAAATATTGTATTTCATTTTATTGTAAGAATTATATTAAGTTATTCCCCAAAAGACATAATACATATGAATGTTTGCCTCTCCATTGCTTAATGTTTAGCCTGTGTCGCTTATATTTATGTAGATTGTATAGTCAAAGTTAGTAATTAATTATATTGTAATATTTAGGAATAATGTTAACTTTTATTTAAAATGGCTTGTATTCTTTTGTGAACACAGCCTGTAACTGTTCAGAACTGCTAATGATTTTTTTCTTTATACTTTTTTGAAAAGCCATGCCAACATTATAAAGTAGATTATTTCATCATAAAGCTCATTATTCTATAAAATTGTATTTCACCACCCTTATTAAGAAATGGGAAGTGCTATATTTGGATGGTGTTTGGTTGGGGCAGTCCAGTATAGGCATTAAAAATATTTTAAGCTATTTGACTAAATAGTTTAATAAGTAAAGGAAAAATAGTATGCAGTTGGCTTCTGTTTTCATTTATGATTAATTTTTTTCTTTTTTGTTCAAAAATTTCTTACCAAATCATTATCACTTTGTAAGACCCCAAAGTATAAAATGGGTATTTTTGTCAGGGTTGATGGTTAGTCAAATAGCTAATGTCTAGTAATTTTCAGTCAATTTATTAGTGTGTAATAGTTCAAACAATTTAAAACACTAGATAGTTTTTGAATCCAAAATGTAGTACAGTTAGTAATTTTGCCAGTGTTAAAACAGCTGGGATGTACTCGTAATTTATAATGAGACTGAAAGGTGTCCCTGTATGTTTTTGATGAGAATTGCAGTGTTATCAACAATCTCAGTGTTAGTTCATTGCAGCATACTGGCTGGAAAGATAAGCACACCCTTACATATAATATTTTATTAGTGGTAAAATAACATTTAACGTTAGCGATTTACTTGAAAATGTGTATGTTAAGGCATCTTACACTAATACATAGTGAGAATTATTTCTAAAGTAACCTTTACCTGCAAACATCATAAGTTATTTATGGTATTACTGTACTTTTGAGAATGAGGTAATCTCTCTCTCTTTTTTTTTTAATATAAATTTATTTATTTAATTATTTTTTTTTTGGCTGCATTGGGTCTTCGTTGCTGCGTGCAGGCATTCTCTAGTTGCAGCGAGTGGGGGCTACTCTTCGTTGAGGTGTGTGGGCTTCTCATTGCAGTGGCTTCTCTTGTTGCGGAGCACAGCCTATAGGCACACGGGCTTCAGTAGTTGTGGCACGCGGGCTCAGTAGTTGTGGCGCATGGGCTTAGTTGCTCTGCAGCATGTGGGATCTTCCTGGACCAGGGCTCGAACCTGTGTTCCCTGCATTGGCAGGCAGATTCTTAACCACTGCGCCACAAGAGAAGTCCGGTAATCTCTTCTAAAGATATGAATTTCTCAGGATACTGGTGATAATTCCTCTTTGTAGTATGGAAATCACATAATATATCCAGTATATTCTCCACAGAGTTGTCTCCTTTCCATTTAGAACTAATTTCACAAAAATAACAAAGTTATGCTTTCATTCCATATGAGTTTTTACAGGGCTAATTCATCTTCTGAATTCTAGCTCATAACTTTTATTATGAGGAGATAGTAAAATAAAGCTTAATACTGATTTTTTTTTTCATTTCCAAAAAACTTTTCTATGGTATTTTGCACAGTTCAGGCCATCAGAGATATCCTTAATAAATGCCTGAGGTAAGTACTATACAATTAATCCAATTTGCCTTTATACACATGCACATGTGCACACACACACACGATGTATGTATGTATCTACATACATTTTTATATAACAAAATTCAGTATGTTAATACCTTTCAGTACTTACATATTTCTCTTCAGATTCCAATCCAGTGGAACCTATTTCTTCAAGTCTAGTGGAAACCAACCCTCTGGAGTGGCCAGAAAGGCATGTTCTTCAAAATTTGGAAACTTTTGAAAAAGCTAAACAAAAAATGAGGTAATATTTAAGTAGTTCAGTATTTTTTAATGACTTTTTAAATCTTAATCCTTGTATTTATGAGATATTAGTAGTTTATGGTTTTATTATAAAAGAAATATATGCTTACTATAAATCCATAGATAGATAGATAGAACACTACAGAGTAGTGTGTCCACGAAATGCTCTTTTTCTTCTACCTTCTACTTGTACTTTCTAGGTGTACATAATCACAGTTAACATTTTAGTGGATGGCTTTCCAGACCATCTTCCATAGATATACACAGGTATATGAATATGTAAGAAAAATTTAAACAATACAGGAACATGTAAAATGAAGTAAAAGTACTCTTCTTCTTTGAGCTATTTTAAACTCTTCCTGTTTTACATTTTTTATGTTTGTATAGTATCTATTAACTATCTCTAAGAGGCAGAGTTTATTTTTGTTTTGTTTTTGGTTCAATACATAGTCGACACTCAGTACATAATTGTTGAGTGGTAGAATAATGGAATAAAGAGAAGGAATTTGGCTCTCTTGCATTGCCCTCCTCCAACCCACTTCCCCCAAATCACATTTTTATCTTTAGATCCTCTGCTGATAACATTTGTGACTTGCTATAACATTTGTGACTTGCTCTAACAACATTTTGTTCATAGATGTCAACAAATTTATTGAGTACCAACTACGTGTCAGGCTCTCCTCTTAGAGGAGTAACCAGACAAGTAAATATAATACTTATAAATTACTCTATGTGTAATGAATGAAACAAAGGGACTGAAGGAGAGTAATTTTACTTGCTGTGGGCATGGAGAGATGAGGTGGATGGTCAGGGATGGCTCCCTGAGGAGGTACATTGGAGCTGAGACTTAATGGATAAATGGGTGAAGCACATTCAGTCACACAGGACCTTATAGGTTTTCATACAGACTCTGGAGTATATTGTAAGTGCATTGGTAAGCTTTTGATGGATTTTAGACCAAAGAGTGACGTGATCTGATTTTGCAAAATAACTTTTACTCTTTCGTGGCGAATAGATTGTAGGAGGAGGATACTAGGAACAGACAGATCAGTTGGATGGCTTTTTCTGTAGGCTGAGAGATAACTTTGATTTCTAACTAGAGTAGTAGTGGAGAACAAGTTTGGGATATATTTTGGTGCTTAGCTGGGAAAAAAACCTTCCTGTGATGGACTGGATGTGGAGGACAGGGAAAGAGAGGCATCCAAGACAGTTTAGATTTCTGGCTTGAACAGCATGTGAGTGGTGTTCTCACTTACGGTTTGGAGAAGATTGGTGAGAAGTTGGATTAAGGACAGATTTGGGGAGAAAAATCGAGAGTTCTGCTTTAAGGATGCTAAGTTTGCTCTATGGCTTATGCAAGTGGACATGTTAGGTGGATCGGAGGAGAAATCTGGAAGTCAGTTTTGAGTTATCATTAAAAGGGTTTTTCTAAATACATGCTATTGGATGAGATCACTTGGTGAGACCATGTAGGAAAAGGAAAGAGGGCTTAAGACCATTCCTTGAAGGTCTCTAATGTTTATAGGTCAGGAGAAAAATGACAATCTAGAAAGAAGATTGAGAAAAGGACAGGTTACCCATAAAAGAACTTGCATTTCTTGCCCGTGATTATTTATTTTTTTCTAAATGTCTATTTATTTGTTTTTGTTTTTGGTTGTATTGGGTCTTTGTTGCTGTGTGCGGGCTTTCTCTAGTAGTGGTGAGCGGGGGCTGCTCTTCACTGCGGTGCACGGGCTTCTCATTGTCGTGGCTTCTCTTGATGCAGAGCACACGCTCTGGGCGCAGGGGCTTCCGTAGTCGCGGCACATGGGTTCTAGAGCACAGGCTCAGTAGCTGTAGTACACAGGCTCAGTAGTTGTGGCTCGTGGGCTCCAGAGCGCAGGCTCAGTAGTTGTGGCGCACGGGCTTAGTTGCTCCGTGGCATGTGGGCTCTTCCAGGACCAGGGCTCGAACCCATGTCCCCTGCATTGGCAGGCAGGTTCTTAACCACTGCGCCACCAGGAAAACCCACCCGTGAACTTTAGATTGTATATTTTAACTTCCCATTATGAAAGGGGAGGAAATTAACATCTCTACTTCTCTTCACCTTTTATCCTTCTTCTTCCTCTGGCACCTTATGTTATTTGCAATAGACAATTTTTTTTTCTTGAAGTCATTTTTCTTGCACCTCTTTAACTTGCTACTCTGATTTGGACTGACCCTTTCTACCTGCACAACTGTTATCCTGGTATTTCTTTTGAATACATTTCTAGATTAGAACTGCATTTTCTTGGATCTCGTATCTTAATGAGAAGTCTGATGCGACATGGATTTTTGTTCCTTAATAGGTATTTTACCCTGTCTGGAACTTTTAGAATTTTCTATTTTCCATAATGTTCTGAAATTACATGAGGCCATCATGCTGTGAACTATTCTGGTCTCAAGCCTTTTGTCTTTTTTTCAGCTCTGGGAGAAGTGAGAATTCTACCATTGAACCACCAATGCCTTACGACTATGGGAAATATTCTTCTATTATTTCTTTAATAGTATTCTTCCTTCTGTTTTCTTTTTTATTCTTTCTTCTCTGTAATATCTGTTTTAACTAATTTTAGATGTCCTGGATTGATCTTTCATTCAAATTTGATTCTTCTCTCAGTAATCCATCTCTTCATCTTTTCTGCTCTACATCCTAGGATATTTCCTTGACCTTTACTTTCATCTTTTCTATTAAATTTTTGGCAGCCATTTAAAAAATTCCTAATAATTCTTTTTTGTTATCTACCCTATTTTTTTTCATAGCTACCTGTTCTTTTAATAATGAGAATTGAGAAGATACTATAAGGATATTAATTGGAATTTTCTTTTACCTTGTTTTATCTGTTCCTTAAATGATCCTTTCAATCTGTTTTATTTGCTCCTCTGGTGTTTTTCTCTTAGGTGTAGTTCTTTAGTGTCTGGTGGCCCTTGATTTTTCATAGCTAAGAATTTAGTACTAGGCTATATTATATTGGTAGTTGCATACATTTTCTCTCTATGTGTAGTCCTGTTCCCTACCTGCTCACACCTGAATTAATGCTGGGGGAGGGGAGATATAGGGCACCCGGGGGTATCAAAAGGCAGGTAGCCTTGGTCCTTTACCCATAACTAAAATAAGGGGGCTTTATTCTGGGGGCTCCACCACTAACAGTAGGACAGGCACATAGTTCTGGATTTCATAGTTTCGGTTTTTGACTTGGAGGTAAAAGCGTCTGGATAAGATGTGGTGTGGGAGGGTCGTACTAGAACAAGAGTTCTGGTAGAGTTCTGAAAATATGTCACCTGATTTCTGCCCATTGCCATTCCAAGCTCAAGTTTAGAGTCCCTCTGTGGCTTTGTGGGATGGAAAAAAGAAGACATGTTCTACCTTTTTTGTAGGTTTCTCTCTAATTCTTGTTGAGGCTCTTGTTCTAGTTTATTCCTAGGCCCGTGAGCCATGGCCACTGAGCCTGCGCGTCCAGAGCCTGTGCTCCTCAACGGGAGAGGCCACAACAGTTTATTTTAGTTAAGTAGTAGCATTGTTGACATGGTAACTGCAAGTTTTACTGTGACCTACAGATTTTTAAAAATATACTTTGATACTAAGTGATTTGCAGTGACTTTATTTTCTTTCTTAAATGTGTAGATCTTCAATTTTTTTGTGTGTATTTTTCTGGTTTCTGCTCATAGCAGCTTTTCCTGACCATGGTGAATTCTAATCCACTTTTAATAAATCTACATAACATTTTTTTTCTCAGAACTGGTTCATTACCTCGTTCATCTGAACAGTTACTGGGACACAAAGAGGGTCCACGGGATTCAGTCACATTATTGGATGCTAAAGAATTGCTGAAATTCTTTACCTCAGATGGATTACCAATTGGAGATCTTCAACCTTTACAGATTCAAAAAGGGTAAATTATAAACTTACAATTTCAACTAATTTTTAAGGAATCATTTAAAAAACACATTGCATCTCATTTCTCCAGTTAATTGATGCTCTGTGACACTTTGACAAATTCTACAAGTTTGAGCCCAGCATTTATCAATTGGCCTTAATCCTCACATTTTACCTTCGCCAAATGTCCTGCTGTTTTGTAGTATTGAATATAAGGGAAACAGGAATAATAAAAGCAACCTCAGCATATTTCTCTTAGAAATCAGCTTTTACTTTGTATACAGATGGCAATACTTTTTAAGAAAAAATTGTAATTTGACTTGCAAATATTTTTTAAAATTCTCTTTTCTGTATCATTCTCTAGTTTTGGTTTTGCCACTACTTACCGTGACACTGTCAGTTATGTCTAATAGCAAAAAGGACAGCCTTTCAACTGAAGAGAATGGGGAAGTGTAATAAAAATGCTTTCAAAACTATACCATTACCAAGGAAGAACTCAGTGTCTACATGAATAATTTACAACTAATTTGACTTCCAAGACAACTTCCACTAAGTTACTAATTAATTCTGGATGTTACTGAAGTTTACTTAATTACAGATAAAATTATGGCATCATATACTTGTGAGATTTGAATAATTTGTTCACTACCCCAATTTCTTTTTTCTAATCCGTTATTCTGAGAACCTTCCAAAGGACTTTAAAAATTTTAGAACATTTTGATTACTTTTTCAAAGCTTGTTTTGGCAAATATTGAATTTAAGGGTTAATTTTGGAAAGGATTTATTTGAAGATAGTTATCTCTCAAAACTAATGTTAGAGCATATTGCCTTCATGTGTGTGTTCACTAAAGAGAGAGAGATGGGGAGCAACTTTGAAAACATGAGGATCTTAATAATTTGGAGTCTTAATGACTTAATGATCTTAATGACAAAAATAGTGTGATTTTAGAGTAATTTTCTTTTTCTCATAGCTTTGAGAGATTGATAATCTTTTTTTGTGGGAGTCAAGAAAGGGAAGAACTATGTACACATTTTCATCTGTTTAGTTATTGGATTACTGTCCTTCCAAATCATTAAGCGTGAACTGGCAGAGTCAGATGGGTTTGCCAAAACTGATTATGTAGGTTGTACTCTTTTTGACCAGAATGTCTTTCTAGCTGCAATGTCTAGGGGAGATGCTATTAATTCTTTCTGTAGTTTACCAGTGATTTATTTAGGGAAGTTTGCTATAATTCCTTGATGTTAGTAAAGAACTGTGTCATTATCAAATATATCTTCTATTAAAATGAAAGTTGAAGGATGAGCTTTCATGGTAATGAATCAAGGACCTGCAGACTTTTATTAAATGTCTACCCATGCAAGGAACCACCCGAAATGCAATATTAAGTTAAACAAAGTACAGGGGTGACTCCTATATATACACTAGAGGAATATTAAACATTGACAAAATGCATATGTATTACAGTGTTTCCTTTAGAAAGAACAAGGTGTGAGTAAAATTAAACAAAGATAGATAGAGCTGCTGAGAGAGATTAAAATAAGAAATGGAAGACAACATGGCAAAGGAAAGAAGTAAAATGCTAGGTACCTAAATAGTTCTATATTACAAAATTATTCACTTTAATAATTAGTCATCAAAATACTGGGATCAGTGCAATTTATTCATGTTACTTTATTCAGAACTGTTTAAATGGATGCATTGAATATAAATTCTGGTTTTTGGGATTCATTAACTTGCATATGTCTTAGATTTTAATGTAAT
The DNA here is from genome assembly GCF_964341445.2 of Mesoplodon mirus. NCBI lineage: Eukaryota > Metazoa > Chordata > Mammalia > Artiodactyla > Ziphiidae > Mesoplodon > Mesoplodon mirus. Next base: position 18,120,618 of record NC_138992.1, on the reverse strand, counting down.
AATTTCAAGTGCTTATCTTAGTACTCGAGATAATTTTTAATTTTTGGTGGCATATGGGCAGTTTTCATTACTAAAGCCAAGGGGGGAAAATGTGATGGCCAATTTATTCATGGTACTCTACTATCTACTTGTTTTTATGTATACCATTTCGAAGTCTTCTGAATTCAAGCCCCTGGTATTTCATTCTGCCTATTAACTGTGTAAAGACCACTTGTATAATTCTCCCATTCCCATCTAACCTGTTCTGAGCTCTAGGAACATGATTCAGTTCATTAGAACAGTACCTCCCAACTCAGGCAGAGAAGGAGAGCACTTATTAGAACAACCAGGAGAGCTTAACCTAATTGTAGCAGCCTTCTTCCTGAGATTTTGATGTAGCCCTGCAGGTCTGGGTGTAGAGGGGTAGAGCATGAATATTTTATATAAGCTCACCACATGATTAGTTCCAACATACCTGCTGATTGGAAACTTACTTCCGAAGAAGAACTGAAATCAGCAGTTAGTCTTTTTATCCTCTGATATTTAAAAGGTCACTGATTCTTAAAGTTTGTGTCAAAATGACTACATTCCCAGGCAAAGAAAAATCTGGATTCCCCATGTGGTTATAGGAGGAAGTAAATACTTCTTTTGTCACTAAAGATTGGAGTTTGACTTTATTCCCCTGGAAAAAAGAATTTAGCTAAATTCATAAACATTTTCCTATACCAAGAAAAAAATATTCTTCAGGAATAATGCTGTTTCTTGAACTTCCACTAGAAATCATTTTCTATTCTTGATTTAACCATTTCTCAGAATAGTTTTGTGAAGTAAGTAGTATGGTAACTTCCGAAACTTGGGACACAGAAAATGTAAGTGACAAAACCCATAGGCTCAACCTCACTTCATTTCCTTCTTTGTCCCATATGAGATCCAGTTATAGAGAAGGAAGATCAGATTTCCTTCTTTAGACAGTTTCTTGGACTTTCTCTTTGTTACTAAATAAACTTTAAATACAAATGAAAAACTTTTTGTTTCAGGGAAAAGACTTTTGTCCTGACACCAGAACTTAGTCCTCGGAAACTTCAGGGTTTACCTTTTGAAAAAGCCTCAGTATGTCATTATCATGGAATTGAGTGAGTTTTTTATTTTCACTTTACTCTTTTGTGTGTTGTTGATGTAGCTTATCTTAGGTGAGTGTGAAGAGTGACTGTAATAAAATGATATAAATTGGGGTAGAGAAGCAAAGAGAAAGTATGTCAAAAAACTAAGCAGTACATACACAAATAATTTGTCTTCTGTTGGATAAAAGTTATTTGATGATTAATCAGTTTTACATTTAAACATCCTATTATTAGTTACTCGATATTTTAGTCAAAATCATTTTAGTCCCTACATTGCAAATGTGTATTTATACTACTGGTCACATTAATATTCCCTGGTCATTGTAATTGCTCAGAAACTATTAGATAAAATGCATTCTCATTTGCAACATGTTAATTATGTGTACATTTTTACGGAATTTTAATTGACCAGATGAATGAAATTTCAAAGGATTCTCTTGCTTAGAGGTATTAGGAGTTCCGGAGGTCATGTGCACATCTACCATTTTCACCAGGACAAGAAATGGAATGATGGAGATGATGTATTTTAGGTTAAATTTGCAAGGCCTTAGTGACAACAGGTCATTCTAGGAATGTTTAGTTTCTTGTTATGCTTAAATAAGATTTATTTTATTTAAAGAATATGTAAAGTTATGTCAAATTTGATACTAGAAGCAAAAATTTTTGGTTACTTTATTTTTGAGCATCAAAATTAAACTCCCCGTTAAAGTCAGGTGCAAGAAAAAGATACCTGCTCTGACCAATTTTTTCTTTTTAATCATTTTTCTGTATGTTCTAGCCAATCAGTTAAAATAAGGAAAACTAAAGAGTTTAAAAGAGTTACATGTAGTAAAACGGATACCAAAAGGTTTTTTTGTGTTTGTTTTTTGTTTGGCAGAGAAGAGACCTGAAAGACTTAGAAGTAGTAGAATTTGTAAGGTGGCCAGTTATAAATTACATATAAAAGACACAAGTTTTCCTTTAAACTAGCCATGTCCAGTTTTTAACAGGATGAAAATGATCCCATTCAAAATAGCAGATAAAATCATAAATATCAGAAGTATTCTTGTAAGAAATGTAGAATGGGAAAATTTACAAATAATATGTATTAGGGGACATAAAAGCAATGTTGATTACTTAGGGGAAACATGCCTTTTTTCTCTGTGGGAAGATCCTGTGTTATAAAGGTGTTAATTCTCCTGAAATCAGTGTAAACATTTAATACAGTTCTTGTCAACTTTGAACCTTTTGATGAAATAATTCTATAATTTATCTGGTAAGAAGTCTCCTCTCTTTTGTTTAAAGAATGAGATAAATTGTATCATATTACTGGAAAATTTTTTTATAAAGCTATTGTAATTACAATGTGGGGCTGGACCTAAGTAGAAATTCCAAGGAAAAAGCAAGAATACATGATAATTTGATCTGATAGAAAAATAATTTCAAATCAGAGGGCAAAAGAAAAATATTCCATAGATAGTAGTGAGAATGTTGATTAAGTATTCAAATAAAAATAAATCCGTTTGAAATGATTCTTTGTTCACGCCAAATATCAAAATAAATCGCAGATATATTAAGAATTAAAAGTGGGAAAACTGTGAAAGTAAAGAACTAGCATAAAATGTAGGGGAAAATCTGTTCTAGCAGAGGAAGAAATCAAAAAAGAGTGATAGATTTGTCCTAATTTTTAAAACAGCCATGTCAGTTATCAACAGAAACAAGATTAAAAGTATGGATTAAGCTGAGGAAAATATTTTTTGAACATAAATGAGAAGGTAAATTTTCTTTATAATTAAAGAATGCTTACAAATCAATAAGAAAATGAGATAAATGCCCCTATGGAAGAGTTTGCAACATCTTAAACCATTTGGTTTTTTTTTTTTTTTATATAACTTTATTTATTTTATTTTTGGGTGTGTTGGGTCTTCGTTTCTGTGTGAGGGCTTTCTAGTTGCGGCGAGCAGGGGCCACTCTTCATCGCGGTGCGTGGGCTTCTCACTGTCGCAGCCTCTCTCGTTGCGGAGCAAGGCTCCAGACAGGCTCAGTATTTGTGGCTCACAGGCCCAGTCGCTCCTCGGCACGTGGGATCCTCCCAGACCAGGGCTCAAACCCATGTCCTCTGCATCGGCAAGCAGACTCTCAACCACTGCGCCACCAGGGAAGCCCCAAACCATTTGTGTTTGAAACAGGAAATAAATATGGCCAATACACATGAAGAGTTGTTTTCTTCACCAGTCAGCTTTTTAAATTTACATTAAGAATGTAAATTGAAACAACAGTGAGAATCCTTTTCACCCATAAAATCATGGTGGAGGTAAAGGGACATGAATAAGCCAGCTTGGAATATAAATTGTTACAACCTGTCTGGGGGGCTGCTCGGTAATCTACCAAAAGCCATGCAGGTTTATAATATCAGATTGATTAACTTCACTTAATGATAAAATTAGCGTTTACACTGAAAGTTATTAGGCAAGGGTATTTTTCACAGTGTTATTTAAAATAAGAAACATTGGAAATAATGTCTAACTGTAGGAGGTTGGTTAAATAAATTATAGTGCATCCATAAAATAAAATTCTGTGCAGCCACCAGAATGGTTAAAATAAAAGACCGATAAGTGTTGACAAGGGTATGGAACAATCAGAACCCTTGAACATTTTTGGTGGAAGTACAACATGATTTATCTACTTCAGAAAAGGATCTGGCAGGTTCTTATAAAACTGAACATACTCAGACCCCCTGACTCAGCATTTCTAATAGTCACTTTCCTAAGAGAAATGAAAACCTTACACCACAAAAAGACTGGTAAAAGAACCCACAGAACAGTTTTATTCATAATACCCACAACCTGGAAATAGCCTTAGGTGTACATCAATGGGAGAGTAGATAAATTAACTGGTATGTATATACAAAGCAGTACTACTCAATAATAATAATAAGGAACAACGTATGTATACATGCAACAACATTGAACTTCTGTCTGTCTGAGTGTGAAAAAAACAGTTGAAATAAGAATTTGAGGACTTTAAAAAGTGAAATTGGGGGCTTCCCTGGTGGCGCAGTGGTTGAGAGTCCGCCTGCCGATGCAGGGGACACAGGTTCATGTCCCGGTCCAGGAAGATCCCACATGCCTCAGAGCGGCTAGGCCCATGAGCCATGGCCGCTGAGCCTGCGCGTCTGGAGCCTGTGCTCTGCAACGGGAGAGGCCGCAACAGTGAGAGGCCCGCGTACCGCAAAAAAAAAAAAAAAAAGTGAAATTGCCTGCCCTTATAAGCAAATAAACAAATTTAGCCGTGACTCCATTTTCCTTACTGTAAATTTAATCTGGGGCCATTGAGTTCAAACTAAGAAAGTTGCAGGAGGTGAGCACAGTGAATCCAGAAACATGCTTTTTTTCAGGATTTGGGTTTATAGTGTGAGGGCCTATTCACATTAAATGTAGATTATGTTTCTACTCGAAGCAAAGTTCTAGTGAAATTTCAAAGTAAATATGACACTGCAAAAAAGTTCTCTCTTCTAACATTGCCGTGAGCCTTTGGAATCCTTGAGCTTTTCCTCTACTCAAACATAAGGAATATTTGGAAGAAATATATAAACTGCTCAAGTACAGATCAATGTTTACTTAAGGCAAAATGAAATCTATCCACAGTTGACTTGTTTTTCACTTCTCTCTCCTGTCCTGGAGTGTAAGATACCATTGATTGTAAGATGCACCATTTTCTTTAACAACAAATTGAATTCCACTGTCAAACTGTGAGAGTCAGTTGGCCACACCAGCCTCCTGTTGCTCTGAACTTTCTTTCATGTATTCCAAGAGATTTGGCAGTTTTTCTGGCTTTCGTCGGCATTGCTTGGTGTGTGCCTGGCAGTATCTTGCCTATTTTGTAGTTATAGGACAATGATAGCTTCATCTTCTGATAGGTATTTTTCTTTCTTTGGACACATAAAGCATTTGGTTATTGTTTTGCAAGAAAATGTGGAAGTGTACTCATTCATCCAACAGTAAATATTTACTTCACTGTTACCAAATACACATCCTCCTACTCTGTTTCTGTTCCTTTCTTATTTACAAAGTCACTTTTTGTTTTGATGCCAAATCATAGTAAAATCACTTTGAAGACATTTTAAATGACAATTGAAGTCAATATGCACAGTGCACATAATTCAGTTGGAGGCATGCCATTATGAACAGCTGTGATTAAGAGATGTTAAAACTGGAAGGAAAAAATCTTCATCTTAGAGTCAAAATCTTAGAGTAGAAAAAAATACGCATGTGGAGTCAAACTATGCATTATTTTTCTCTGAAAAATTTCTTGTAAGCCAATCAGTAATTACATTTCCTCTCTCCTAGAACTTTTCCTTAACATTTATGGTTCTTAGTGGTATTCTAGATTGTGTCAGTCGCCCAGGATAGAAACAGGACTCATCAGTAATCCTTAGGGTTGGGGCTGATTTTTAATGAAATGTGTTTTATTAAACAACAGACTAGAGAAAGAATGTTAGAGAATTGAGAGACCTAGGTTCTAGTCACTCTTCTGCCACCAGTTAACAGTATAACTTAGGAGCTCATTTTTCCCTCCTGTTAAATTAAACTGTTGGTTTATATCAGAGATTTTTCAGTCCTAGCTGCACTTTAGAATCACCTAGGTAGCTTTTAAAAAAAAATGTCCAAGACTGATTCCAACCCCAGACCAATTAAATCAGAAACTCTGGGCATCAGTATTTCATAAAAACTCTTCAAATGATTCTAATGTTCAGCCGTGGGTTGACCCCTGAGTAAGATGACCCTTACACTTTACCTGAGAGACAGCATACTAGATTGGTTCAAGTCAGACTCTGAAGTCACCAACCTGGGTCTGAATCCTGGCTGAGCTACATATCATCAGCATACCATAAGATTTGCTGTGGTAGAAAATAAAACCACTGATGATGATGATGGTGATGATAATAGCAGCAACATACATTTATTGACTGCTTTACTTGCATGTTCCAGGCACTGTTTCTGAGTGCTTTCGTGTACCCATTCATGATCCTCACCATAGCTCTTTGAGATAACTGCTATGAATCTCACCTTGCAGAAAAGGCAGCAGTAGCATAGATAAAATTAAGTAGTTTGGCCATGTTCACACAGTGGTAGAGCTAGATTTAAATCCAGGGAGTCTGGCTCTCTAGTCTATACTCTTAGAAATCAAATATGTGTCACAAGAGAAAGAGAAAACCTCCGTCAGGCAATCAGGTTGGGGTAATGATACACTCCTTGAGGTTGAACTAAAAGCTTATAGACCCAAAGTTCTGACTCTAAGGAACTTCTTAGAATTTTACAAGTAAAGAGGACAGGTGACAGAAAAAGGTTTTAATGTTTAAAGTCCTATCATCGTATATGTGAAACTGTTTCCTTGATGTAGAAGGGGAGAATGTGAAGGGTATTCCAGGGTCACACATCTCATTGGTGATTTTCTTGATATGCTTATTTGTTGTAATTAACAACATGGGATTTCTTTTTTTTTTTAAGCCTTATCAAAGCATTTATTTATTTATTATTTTAATTTATTTTTTGGCTGCATTAGGTCTTAGTTTTGGCTCGCGGGATCTTTCGTTGCAGCGCAGGCTCTTTGTTGCGGCGCACGGGCTTCTCCCTAGTTGTTGCGTGCAGGCTCTAGGGTGCGTGGGCTCTGTAGTTTGCCACATGTGGGCTCTCTAGTTGAGGTGCGAGCTCAATAGTTGTGGCTCGCGGGTTTAGTTGCCCTGCAGCATGTGGGATCTTAGTTCCCTTACCAGGGATAGAACCCGCATCCTCTGCATTGTAAGGCGGATTCTTTACCACTGGACCACCAGGGAAGTCCCTAAGATGGGATTTCTTTAAGTCCAGAAGCATTCACTGAGCAAACATCTCATTGATGTCTTAAATCAGATTTAGCTAGAAAGCAAACGCACACATAGCCAAAGTGTTTGAAGGAAAATTTGTCAATCAGTCAGTAAGGTGGAAATGAGTTTCAAAGGGAAATTTCAAAGTGTTCTGAGCTGTGTTTGGTGAGCCAGTTTAGAATGCCTTTATACCCTGTTAATCTTTGTGTTGAAAATAAACTTGTTTTTTCTAACAGAAGTTAGCGTTTCATGTCATTACATATCAGCCATGCTGAGGAATCAGAGGTTGGTAGAGATTTAAAAAGTATCAAAACAGCACCTGTATTATTTTGAAAATAAGCCAGAGGATTAACTTAATCTGTTGCCCAGAAACAGTCAAAGAGGAATCAGATTGTACTTCAAATTTTTTAAATCTTTTGCCATGTTGTGTAGCAGGCTGGAAAAAACTGAACTTGTGAGGGAAGTTGGCCGTTCACTCAACCTTCCAACGATTATTAGGAAGTTTAGTAAGAGCTTTTTAAGTACATGTTTTGCTTTTCCCTAATTGGCAGGGAAAAGCCCATGGCTGCCATGGAGTCTTTGATTTTAAAGATCTTTCTCTTGTTTAGATATTGCTTGGATGACCGAAAAGCATTAGAAAGAGACGGGGGATTTTCAGAACTTCAGTCTCGTCTTATTCGTTATGAAACTCAAACTACATGCACCAGAGAAAGTTTTCCAGTACCTACCGTACTGAGCCCTCTTCCGTCTCCAGCAGTTTTGTCAGAGCCCGGAAGTGTCCCTGATGGAGAAGCTTTACAAAATGAACTCCGGACTGAAGTCTCCCGAGTAAAAAGGAGATCAAAAGATCTGAACTGCCTTTATCCCCCCAAAAGGTGGTATATTAAGTACATAAAGATAGTATCTTGACAGAAAGTATTTTAGTCCGAGGGTAATTGAATTAATCTTTCAGATTTTTAAGTTGCTTTCTGTGCAGATTTTAATGTAATTCGTTCATACCAGGAATTGTGTTTGTATTGTGAGCAGTTGATGATTATGCTTATAAGTTATACAAAGAAATGACTTGGAAAAAACACATTGTTTCTTGCTTTATATGCTAATATACAGCCCATCAGCACAATGGGTTGTAACGCTTTTAAGCCATGGAACACTGGCGATTTTATCCAATAGATTAAGCAGCTGAGCTGCTCTTTTGAAGAGGATGTTTAGGGATGCATTTTTTCTGTTAGCTCTCTTCTCACTGTTTCCTACCTACATTGGCCCCTTAAACAAGGGGTTTCATGAGGTATCATTTTTGATTGAACCTGGGCTATGGCAGTGAAAGCAAGGAGTCCTAACCACTGGACCACCAGGAAATTCCCATGAAGTACCGGTTTTTTTTGTTTGTTTGTTTTGTTTTAAACTTTTAAAAAAAATTTTTTTTAATTAATTAATTTATTTATTTTTGGCTGTGTTGGGTCTTCGTTTCTGTGCGAGGGCTTTCTCTAGTTGCGGCAAGTGGGGGCCACTCTTCATCGCTGTGCGCGGGACTCTCACTGTTGCGGCCTCTCTTATTGCGGAGCACAGGCTCCAGACGCACAGGCTCAGTAGTTGTGGCTCACGGGCCTAGCCGCTCCGTGGCATGTGGGTCCTCCCAGACCAGGGCTCGAACCCGTGTCCCCTGCATTGGCAGGCGGACTCCCAACCACTGCGCCACCAGGAAAGCCCTGAGGTACCTTTTTAAAACAACTTGTTTCATATAAAATATAGCTTTAAAGCCTACATAATAATATATTAAAAATGAGATCTTTCTAGCTACTTTATTTGCTGGCTAAATAAAATATCCAAATACCTGAACAGAAATTAGAAGCTTATGAGATAAACACTCTAATTTCTGTTGAATTTATATATCTTTAGAACCTTTGTCAAATTTAGGTCTTTGACACCTAAAACAAACCGTAAATTCTTATTATATGTAAATCTTTCAAAAAGTATCAAATATCTTAAAGTGAAACTTTCAAATCATCTTTTAAAGAGTGAAAATTATTAGAATACTTTTTCCCTAATGGGGAATAACTAAATTATTTTCATGAGGACTTTACAGGATCATGGTACTTTTTACACGCGATAAAGCTAAAAAGCAAATCCATTAACATTTAGGATACTGTATTTTGTAATAATATTTTTTATTTCTGACTGTGACTGATAGATATGTGTTCCAGACAAGAAAGTACACTGTGGCCTCTAGGTTAACAGAATTGAAAAATATGAGACCCTATCTTGTAACAGGAAATTTAAACATTTTAGAAAGATTGAAACAAGAACTACTTTTATAGTTTTATTTCTGTTTGTTTTGCATAGGTAGTTGCATAGCTACAAGCATGATTATTATGGTTTCTTCATCAAAATTATCTTAATAGAAAAGTATAAGTACTTGACAGATGAGTACTGGATCTATAAATAGCATTGCCTGGAGTGCCATCCCTGATTTATGTGAGAAATTGTAAATTAACGGGGAGGGTGACAGAAATGTTGCTAGTTGCTTTTCCTATTAGCTTTTAATATTAGCTGAAATCCTAGAATGTTATTCATTGCCTTCCGTGTTCTAGTCACTCATTTGAAGAACTAAGGGAGCAACTGTATAATATGATGTTGACTGCTTACTTTAGGCAGTAGTAGCAAGAAATTGTGTTTGCTTTTCTTGGGTTTATATGTCAATGGTTATGGTTGTAACATTTAAGACGGAAAATGGACTTCGTTGTTGATTCACTTAATCTGCATTTTTATATTTTCCCCCCCATTAGACTTGTGAAATCTGAAAGTTCAGATTCTCTTCTTTCTCAGAGAAGTGGCATTACTAATCATCATCATCATGCAGTGACATCCATAAAGCCACGGGCAGAGAGATTATTATCTGTGACTTGTCCATCTCTTCCAGTTCTTAGCAATGAAACTCCCAAAGTCACTACAAATGCCAGTTCAGGTCAAAAAAGTGTGCATGAATCAAAAACATCAAGGCCCACTAAGGAATCAAGATCACAGAAACACACACGGGTAAAGATTTATTTCCTGACTCTCTTAGTTCTGCACGGGAAGAAATTTCTTCATTTGATTCGTTTTAAACGTTTGTCTAAAAATTTTATGAATGAAATGAAATGGTATCTGTAATTTACTTTAAAATAATTCAGGGGAGTTCCCTGGTGGCCTAGTGGTTAGGATTCTGGGCTTTCACTTCCTTGCCTGGATTCAATCCCTGGTCCGGGAACTGAGATCCTGCAAGCTGTGCGCTGTGGCCAAAAAAAATGGAGGAAAAAAAAATTCAGTGCAAGAAGGATAATGGAGGCATATAAGTGAAACAGAAAGAGCCACAAATTGATCCTTCTTGAAACTGGTAGTAGATATATCGAGATGAGGATTTGTTACAAATATTCTCTTTACAATATTTGAAATTTTCCATAATAAAAAATAAGTACACACCTGTATATCCCTGCTGTGTGTACCTTTTACACTCAGATTTTGATTCAGAACTCAGGATGTGAATTCCTCTCTTCAGATACTGTAGTCCTCTCTTCCTGACAGATAGCCTGCGACACGTGTGATTGTGTCACTGTTTCAGATCTCCTTTCTTCTCGATGCTTTTGTCTTAATGAGCTTATCTATCTTTAGCATAGCTACATGGTTCTGTGATTCACAGAACTCAACTCTAAAGCTGAAATAATATGTTTGTACCTTTTCCAAGACAAATTAGTTGTGTACTATGTTCTGTTCAAGATATTGAAAGAAGTAGTTACTGAAACTCTGAAGAAACACAGGATTACTGAGGCTCACGAATGTTTCACGGCTTGCAGCCAACGTCTCTTTGAGATCTCCAAGTTCTATCTAAAGGTACAGTGTCTTCTCTACTGATTGCAAAATCGAGGTCAAGTTCTAATGTTCCTATTTGACACAAGATAATATTGACTGAGTATTTTTAAGTATTAATAAGCTATCACTGATTGCTTATTACCAAATTTTTTTAATGGAGGTAGAAAAATTGGAGTCAAAAATTTTATATTTGATTTATTTTAGTTCTCAGATATAGAAAACTACACTTTAACTGGTATCCTCAGTGTTTCCCTAACAAGCCTTTGACTTAAGTTGATAATAAGCTTCCACTTACTTTATTCAACTTATTCAAGTAATTTTAGTACATAGTGAAACTACTGGAGGGCGTATCGAAGCACCCAGCTTCTAATTTTGGATCCATTATCAGCTTGTTGTAAGACATTGGACAGATCGGCCATTCAGATGACAATTTTGTAAAACTTAGATGGTGTTAGATTAGTTCCAGTTTTCAGAGTTTCTGACTTGAATCACAATTTTATATGGGTTCCTGATTAAAACTGCAGATGGACCGCATGCATTCGATTCCCTTCCCTTCTAAAATCTCTCAAGAAAGACAGTATTGAAAGTACAAAAACTAAGAAAAGAGGAAAGGAGAAATGTAGAAGTGTTTTCATACATTGTTGAACCAAAAAAAAAAACACATGGAAGCGTGATATAACAGAGTAGAAGAAGTGACAGCCTAAATGTCTGCCTGGGGATACCTGTGAGAGCCAAGCCAGTTCAACAGACACGGTCTCTGACCTGCTCAGGTCTTGGAGACACCAAGTATCATGGAAAGCAGGGGCAAGGTGCTGGGTGAAAAAAAAGAGGAGTTAAATAAAGATCTACAGAGTGAACTGGGGAGCCTTCAGTTTGCTCTGCATGCTTTTCCCCCACAATGTTAACTACAGATAAGTATATTATACATAGTTTTATCCTCACCCCCCTGCCCCACCCCTGCGACAATGCAGGAAATAGTCTCTGGAGAAAAAAGAATTGGAGGCCACGGTAAAAAGTCCAACTGGCCCCTTATCCCCCTACCTTGTAAAGATACCAATGAACAAGCTCTGTACAGACAGAGCTTCCAGTAAGATTTTTATTATCTCATTTTAAGATATGACTGGACAGTCAAGAGTTAGCATACTTTTGAGGAAAGCTTCTAATACAGCAGATGCCAAAACATGAAGGAACAAAGTGAACTATGAAGGAGCAGAAAGCTGAAGAAAACTTCATAAAAAACTATACTGTCTCAGAGAGAAGATAATTGGGTGCACAAAACTGGAATGGGATGCTGTTTCCAAAAACTGTAGAACATGAAAGCTCTTTAAGTTTAGAAATAAGATCAAATCAGTAGAATAGAAAGGCTTAACAGTTGAGATTAAGAAATTTACCAGAAATTAGAATTAATGACAAAATTAAGGATAAAAACATTAAACACAGGATAAGAAAATGGGGGAATTAATCCAAAAGATCCAATATGCTAATAATAGGAGTTTCAAAAATAGAGACTAGAGGAGGGAAAACTCAAAAATATAACAAAATTTTCTAGACCTGAAGGACGCACTCCTCCTGCTGGAAAGGGCACACAGCTTGTCCAGCCTAGTGGATGACAGTTCTACAAGCCACATCACTGTGGAATGTCACATCTCCTGGGACAGAGAGAATATTTCCTAAAAGCTTCCCAGGAGAGAAAGTAGTTTACATATAAAGAATCAATAAGAGTGGCATTGGATTTTTCTACAGTAACATTGTGTGCCAGAAGACAGTAGAAGAGTATCTTCAAATTCTGAAGGAAAGTGATTTACCTAGTATTTTATACCTGGTCTAGAAGTCAGTCAGGTATGAAGATTCAGTACAGATACTTTCAGTCATGGAAGGTCTGAAAAATTCTGTCATTTGTGTACCCTTTTGACGAATCTGTGAGAAGATGAAATTCAGTAGAACAAGGGACTGAATCAAGAAATAAAAGAAAAACTAACCTAGACTGGGGAAGATAAGTCCCAATGGGACCAGGCTGAGGGAGCAATTGGACCAAATTGGAGCAGGCTATGGGAGAAGGATCTCCAGTTAAAAAAAATACAATTAAGAAAACAAAAGCAAAAATGAAAAGCTGAAGTGAGAGATTATCCAGTATCCCTGAGTGTTTGAAGAACTTTGCTGTACATTTAATCAGTCTTTCACAGCATTGTGGGGTGGGGGTGGGATTACACACATGGAAAACTAAGCAAACGTAGTTCAACTACAGGATAAACAAAACAGATGAAAGAGAAATTATAACCATTATACATTACTTAGCTCAGGATTGAACTATATTTGCTTAGGTATAAAATGCAAACACTGACTATTTACTAATCAAAAAATTGTGGTGCAGCTGTTACTGAGAGGAAGAGAAGGGAGGTGGGAGGATTCAGAGACCTGAATCCAGGATAACAGCAATCACTGTCTAGAACTGTTAAATCACGAAATAACAGTATAAGCTTATTATTTAGAAACATGAAGGTATAAATAAGAGAAAGAGCTGAAAGAATTCAAAGTGACTACTTCAATGGAACATAGCTTGGAAGTGCAGCGGAGGATTCCTTTTTTATTTTAATACAATTGGATTTTAAAATTTTTATAATATAATTTGATATAGTCATTACATTTTTACAAGTCAGAGATTTCAGTTTTATTTCCTATGTCATTCCCTCTTTGTGGTAGAATGAAATAGCCAAAAAGAAGAGAGAGAAAAAAAGTTATTTTATCTGAAAAATAAATATAAACTGTATATTCATTTCCTGAGTAATGAAGTTAATGTGGCCACTCATAGTTGAGGATGGGGCTTAGGTTTGGTCAGTGCCATTGAGTATTTGAGATTAGAGTGGCATGGATTTATGTATGGATGGATGTATTTTGGCTAGAGTACTTTGACCTTTCAGGATGGAACTAAATTATAATCTGTTACTTTGATTTTTTTGTAGTATCTCCCTCTTCACGTTGATACTTACAGAATGATTTAGGATCATCTCAAGTTTATTTAATAATGACTTGTTCTCTGTAATTTAGTGTGCAGATTTAAACTGCTGTATTTTGTTATGTTTAGGATCTTAAAACTTCAAGGGGTCTATTTGAAGAAATGAAGAAAACAGCAAGCAACAATGTTGTACAGGTACGTAAATTATTCCCAAGAAACTACATTCAATTAAATTGCTATTTTATTGCAGGTTAGTAGCTATGATGCTGTAATATATGCAGTAAGAATTAGTGAGTGGTCTTTTCAACTTTGTCCCTATGACCACTCTTTAAAATAGTTAATAATAGACTTATGCAAGCAGAATCTTTAGTAGTATTTAAGAGATTTCTCTGTTAACAAAAGAGCTTCTAAACTGATGTTAAGAAAGAAACAGGAAAAAAAAAAGAGCTGGAAAAATTAATCCATTTCGATTAGCTATTTTCAAAGTTTAGTTTAATTTCTTTTTAGTGATGCTTTGAAAGTACATTTTCAAATAAAGGTGAGAAAATAGAGTAGACCCTTCATTTTGTCCAGTGAGAACACTATTGTATTCTGCAGCAGAAGTTCAGCAAAAAGTGTTCTTGAGCAAGAAAATAAAATGTGGGTTTTTTTTCCATTTACAAATTCATGATCTAACATGTAATATGTATACACAAATGCAAAGAAACACATACAATTTAAAAAAATAATTTTAAAAGAGAATATCCTTGGGCTCACTCACTGTTCAACCTGGGAAATAAAATATTGTGGGGACCTTGGAAACCCCCAAAGAATCCCTTCCCCACCATATCCCACTGCATCACCTCTGGAGGTAACCGCTCTACTGATTTTTTGTGTGTGTGTGATAATCATTTCCTTAGTTTTTTTTTTTTTAATTGAAGCATAGTTGATGTATAGTATTATGTAAGTTACAGGTGTACAATATAGTGATTCACAATTTTTAAAGGTTATACTCCATTTTTAATTATTATAAAATCTTGGCTCTATTCCCTGTGTTGTACAATATATCCTTGTAGCTTATTTTATACATAAGAGTTTGTACTTCTTAATCTCATATTCCTATATTGCCCCTTCCCCTTTCCCTGTCCCCACTGGTAACTGCTAGTAAAATGTATTTTCAAGATAATATATATTTTAAGATTTTGACAGGTTATTTTTTGCTTTACATTTTGTACCATACTCTTTTGAAGTTTTAACAATATCTTTTTCTATCACTTGTGTTTCCAATAGAAATGTACCATAATCATATTTTTTTCACTCCCTAGGTGATTGAATGGGTATTAGAAAAGACAAGCAAGAAATAACACAGAATCATTCTCTTTGGATAATTATAAATTGGACAGAGCTATTATTTACTTTTTCCTTCCATAGTTTGAAAATTACAAACAAATTTAAAACTTTATTCAAAGAATTGATATTACATCTCTAAAGAATGTCATAAATATCCTATATTTATATAGTTTTGAGGTTGCTCATTTAATGTATTTTTAACTATATACTTATAGTTTTACTATATTTTAATTTTTTAAGTTAATATTTTTATATATGTTTACAAATTTTACTCTTGGTTATTTAATTATTCCAATAAATAGAAAAAGATATTTCTTTACTTCTTGGTAAACGTCTTTGTTGTTAGGCCTATTTAAATTAATGAGTCTTAAGTAAGACACTGCCAGTGGTTTTTCTCTTGTGTTCCAATAAGCATGATTTATTGGACGGCCCCTGATTTAGAAAATATTGGCAAGAAAATTCACACAGTTAGCCATGTTCCCTTACCCCTGCCCTAGAGCCACCACTGTTGAGCTATTCATGTTTACTTGGGATCAAAAATGAAGAAAGAGCAAAACTTATGAAAATAAGACACAGTGAAAATGACTAAGTACAGACTCCCAGAAAAGAAATATCTTTTCCCATGGCAGAAAATCTGGAAAATGTGGAAAATACAAAAAAGAGTGGAAAAAAATTCTAACAACATTGTTTTTGTCTATAGGTAACCACTGTTAATATTTTTAAACATTATGCTTAAAATATTTTCAAAATTGGTGTCATACATGTGTGTGTTTGTTTGTGTACGTGTGTTTATATGTGTGATGTGTGTGTATATGTATATTAACTTATAGCCTGCTTTTCACTTAACAGTGTGATATAACTTAATGATATCTCCCTCGTCCTTGCATCTGGGCTGGCAGTGTGACTTGCTTTGACTGGTAGCATATGGTATAAATGACATGGTGTGAGCTAGAACCTAGGCTTTTGGAGTCTATCTCCCTCTTCCTTGCATCTGGGCTGGCAGTGTGACTTGCTTTGACTGGTAGAATATGGTATAAATGACATGGTGTGAGCTAGAACCTAGGCTTTTGGAGTCTATCTCCCTCTTCCTTGCATCTGGGCTGGCAGTGTGACTTGCTTTGACTGGTAGCATATGGTATAAATGACATGGTGTGAGCTAGAACCTAGGCTTTTGGAGTCTGTCTCCCTCGTCCTTGCATCTGGGCTGGCAGTGTGACTTGCTTTGACTGGTAGCATATGGTATAAATGACATGGTGTGAGCTAGAACCTAGGCTTTGGGAGTCTGTCTCCCTCGTCCTTGCATCTGGGCTGGCAGTGTGACTTGCTTTGACTGGTAGCATATGGTATAAATGACATGGTGTGAGCTAGAACCTAGGCTTTGGGAGTCTGTCTCCCTCGTCCTTGCATCTGGGCTGGCAGTGTGACTTGCTTTGACTGGTAGCATATGGTATAAATGACATGGTGTGAGCTAGGACCTAGGCTTTGAGCATCTTGCAGCTTCCGGCTTGCTCCTGTAGACCCTGATAGCGTCATACTCCTGCACCCCTTTCCCCACCCCAGCCCCATCATCGTGACAACAGCACTAGCACAGACTCCCAAATGCCCCGCAGTGCCGTTTTTCTTGAAAACCACTTCTTTTTAAAGAACAAATGGACTATATAGCTACATATCTATATCTCTATCTGCATTTTGCAGAACTTGCATTTAGAGATTTTGTCCATATTAGATGGACCATTCTTTGTAACAGCTGCAGACTATTCTGATGCATCGGTGAGCCATGATTTATTTAGCTCTAGCGACGGTCACGTTGACCTTTTCAGCTTCTTGTTACGAATGTTGCTGCAAAGATGATCTTTATACATTAGTCTTTGTGCACTTCTGTAATAATATATCTGTAGGACAAATTCCCATAAGTCAAAAGGTACATGTATTTGTAAATTTTTATAGATATTGCAAAATTGCCCTCCAAATTATTGCCAAATATATACCTACTAATGGGTGTATAAATGCCTGTTTTCCCATCATTTCCCACCACTAAGTACTGTGGAAGCTTTAATCTTGGCCAATTGGTTCTTTAAAGATAAAAATGAGGAAGTTTAAATATCCTATTTAAAGCCATTTTCAGATCATTTATATTACCTAGGAGCCCCCAGCCTTGATTTGTCTTTTATACAGGACACTCACGTGTCCTGTATAAAGATTGGACTTTCAGTGTTTTCTAGAGTAGAACAGGGTGATGACGAAATTGACACAGACGTTAAGTTTTGGCTCTACGAGTGTAAGAACCTTCTAACAACTCTAGCCATCCGGCAATGGGGTGGCCGGCCTCAGGAGATAAGGAGCCTCCTCCCCATAGCTGAAAATTTTCAATTTCACGTGGAATGAACGAGTACGATGGATTGAAGAGATTCCTGAATTTAGTGGCATACGCTACAAGGTCAGTGTTTCTCAAAACGTAGTACTTGGATTATAGTGTATGTGGTGGTGGTACAGATTTTTCCAAAAGTTATAATTGGTGTACATTCATTTTTATATGTATACACCATGTTGCTATATTACTAGCATATTCCATATCCTAAAATATCAATACTAAGGTAGTATTGCTAAAATTATAGGTAAACTTTGAGCAATAATGTGCTTGATGACCTCTGAAGTCTCTTCAAAACAGATTCTACAGTTCTAAATCTCAATACTACTAAATTTTCAAATAGTAAAAGACTTCTCAACCCCAGCCTGTTACATTTATTAAAAGTAACTTAGACACGAACCAAGTTCTACAGAGAATTTGAGTATTTGGAGCTTGGTGTACAGGTAAAATCCCATGAAAATTTAGTTAAAATAAGAGTTGAAAGCCCTAAGCCCCAGGTGAAGACCCATCCTGGAACTCTATACACAAAAACACACAAAAAAATTGCTAGTGGCATCATCCCCCCACCTCCACCCACTAGCACCTTTCAAGGCCAGTCTTGGAGGCACAGACTAACAGGATGTGTCTTTACACTCCCATATCCCTCTGTGGCTATTAGGAAACCACCAGCCGGCCCACCATATTCAGAGATGAATATTTATTTAATTCATATATCAATTTTACATGATATCCATAGTGCTATAAACATAGGCACATTTTTTTTTTAAACCCATGGTACATTCAAAAATTACTCCCTTACCCCAGTCTACTCCAATCCCCTCAAGATAGAGTATTTGTAACAGGGGCCAGAAAGGCCCTGCTCATTAATTTCAGAAGAATCCTTCTGCCCATTAAGACCTCCTTCTGACTTCAACCAATCAGGGTCAACAAGCATCTGGATAAAGAAACATGCATTTTTCAGCATTTTGATGCATCAATTGATAGAATTAATGAAATGTCTCTGACGGAGTATTTTTTTTGAATAGGTTTATAGTTTTGTTCCTCCTACTTAATTCAAGTCAGAAAAAAAAATTGATAGCAATCTTCCTGTTGGCTTTCTTTAAATTCCAATGGGATGGTTTAAAGATACGTCACCAGACCAAAGGGCTCACCTAATCACATCTAACAAATGGGCAGCTTCCCACAAAATATAGATTAAGACATCATTCATTGGTGTTGGTTTGCCCCTAAAAGGACAGACATTGTGAGTTTAATAATTCATCAATTCAAATAAGAAACAGAGCACAGAGGGAACTGGACAAAAACAAACCCCCCAAAATCACTCAGTTGATTTGCTAACCATACTCACGCATGATCCAGATGTATGAGTTTGTGTTATTCACAACATTCATAACACACATCAACAAGATTAAATCCACAGTGTAAACTTATAACCTGTTGAATTCAGAATGAGAAAAAAATGAGTATTTAAATTGATTCATCATAGCCACTCTGATATGATACAGTTTAACTCTGAGGAAGAAAAATGATTTATATACACAATTCTCTTAGTAAAATTTTCTATTTCTTGCTAATAACACATTTTAATTCAGAAAATGCATTAACTTTATTCAAATATATTTTTCTAAAATATAAATATTTAAATTAAACTTTTATAAACACAGAGAATGTAGTTTCTGTTGACCCGCATCCAGATATTAATCAGTCCAAAACTCAAGTGATGAAGAAATATTTGTAATTATGATCATTTTGTCTATAAATATATAATAGGATCTCTGCAACTAAATTGTGAATAATTAACTCACACTTCATGTAGTACTAAGCACCTTAGATTACACATTGTTGAATTAAGCTATTGGCATTAATATATGTATTTTAATATGTTATTTACAATACACAAGTATAATTCTCTCGTATAACAACATTCCAGTAATTTTGAAAATATAATGAAAGAGTACGTTACAATTTACAATTCATCAAAGCTTTCCTACAGTATTCAGGCTGGGACTTTACTCTTTAGCATTTTAAAATAGGAAACAAAGCAAAATCAGTGTCCTAAAGCTGTGTTTTCCAAAATGTTTTTTTGTTTTGTTTTGTTTTGTGTGTGTGTGTTTTAACACTAGCTTCACAAGATGCTCCTTTAGAGAGGAGTTCTGTAGGTAAGCGTTAGGAACGGCACACAGGATGCCCCCCCTTGCAGAATCGCAATGTGCAATAAAGTCTTTGAGGAGGCCTGCAATCATGAAATCTGTTTAACATTTTTTAACTCAGTACTGAACAAACATTTTTGATGACCAATCCCTTTAATTGCCCCCCGACAAAACACCAGTCAATCAATGCCCCTTGGAACTTGTATTACATGTTACTTATATTACTTTGGGGAAACACTGATCTAAAATAAAATGCTGATCTAAAGTAAAACTCAAGAAACACATGTATCTGAGTGAACAAAATCACATTCTTTTAAAAGTTATACTTTTTAAAGCTCTTTGCATAGGTATTTGCTAAAATACGGTTCTGAAAAATAACACACAAACCTAACCTGGAACATTTGTCTATGTAAAACTATAGGGGAGAGAACGGTTACAAATACAGAAATTCTAAAGCTAATTTTCAAGATTTGAGAAAAGCGACTTTAAAATCAAATAATAGGTGTGTTTTCCGTGAATTTGTTTTGAAAGATAAAAAGCAAAAGTGTTAAATCAGTAATATGCTGTATGATGTCTGAAAATATTCTTGTACAAAAATATCAGGTCATTATATTATTTCCCTGGAATTCCAAAAGAGCTGTTGGTGGGTTTGATGGGTTTGATTATAACATTGGCTCTCTATGTAAAACCCAGCATTAACCCGAATCATATAAGGCTGCTCTATTACTTGCTTGAAAATGCATGCATACAAGCACAGGCAGAAACAAGGGCCAATAAATTGCTCAGTACTTCCACTGAAAACCACAAAATGGGGAAAATTAGTTAACCCCACATGAATTATTTTTATATATATATATATATATCCATATATATATATATATATATATATATATATCCATTGACAATCTTTTTAAAAAATCCATAATTTGCTTTTATAAATAAAGCTATAAGTCATGGCTCTCAGATAGCAGACATTGAGTATGAGTGTAGTCCCAGAATTAATCATCTTTCATGCACACGACTCCTCAGCAAAGCTTTGCAATTTAAGCAGTCTACTTTGGCTCAGAATCCACCAGCTTACAGCTCAGATCAGTATCTGATGCTTTATTTAATTCCCACTCATCATATGCTAATAAGAACACTTCAGAATCATTCTACATCATTGAAAGATAATTCATTAAGAAAAAGTAAGAGCTGTTTCACACTTAAATAAAAGGTGGGTTTCCATTTGAAGTACTTTTCTTTCCTTACCAGCGAAAGTCAACTCAATTAGAAATAGGAAATAAAGCACAATAAAACAACGGGTCCTTATTACTGGGGTGGAGAGGGGAGAGGTGAAAAATGTCAATTTCTCATCTATACAGCCCTTGCTTACCTGGGTGAACCAGTTGCCTAGAAACTGGTATGATTAAAATCTGCACATGCTGTTCTAATGTTCGTGTCCTTGACTGTCATTATTTAAAAGCTATGCTGTGTATTTCCAATCAGCCTCACCTCTTTACCCTTTTACTGTTCTAAAAAAACAGTTTTATTCTGATAGTCCTTGTGGAATTTTTCTGAAGGTACCCTTTATAGTTGCTGAAATTGACAGAGGAGTCTGGGACTGTTACACGGACTCTTGGGATCTCAAGCTGACGGTGGTATGCTACATCTGGTGCGTCACTGCAAATGGTGTCTGATATGACACTTCTCGGTGGCATCGCAGCCCTCCTTTTCTCAAAGGCAATTCGCTCCTCTGTTCAGGCCACCAACCCCAGCCTTGTAATCTTAGCTGACAGGAAGGAATGAATGATGAAAACAATCGGCTTGGGGCAGGAATGAAGGTCCAGTTGCTGAAATTCAAAAAGAAGAGAATATGAAAGATTTTCAACTAATGCTTGATACAAAATAGTCATTTACACATCAAACAGATCTGTGCACTTCCTGCTTTTAAGCGTTAACTGGAGCAATTGTGTTTTTAAATCCTTGCCCCCCAGTGAGATAAAAAAAATAACTCTTTGAACTTACTCCTTACATCTTTTATATCTTTTTTTCCAAAATAAGTTCTGTGAAATTTACACATACCCAGAGCATAAGTATCAGTGTTGCCCTTCTTTTTTTAATTTTTTTTATAAGTTTATTTATTTATTTGTATTTATTTATTTTTGGCTGCGTTGGGTCTTCGTTTCTGTGCGAGGGCTTTCTCTAGTTGCGGCGAGCGGGGGCCACTCTTCATCGCGGTGCGCGGGCCTCTCACTGTCGCGGCCTCTCTTGTTGCGGAGCACAGGCTCCAGACGCGCAGGCTCAGTAGTTGTGGCTCACGGGTCCAGTTGCCCCGTGGCATGTGAGATCTTCCCGGACCAGGGCTCGGACCCGTGTCCCCTGCATTAGCAGGGGCAGATTCTCAACCACTGCGCTGCCAGGGAAGCCCCAGTGCTGCCCTTCTTGACTGTCTAAACCATTGGTTTTTGGTATCACGATAGTGCTATTATTTATGTTGGATTAGGTACAGTATGAAGCAGTACTAAATTTCACATCATAGGTTTGAGTCCTGGTTCTAACACATTTTAGATGTGTACATAATCTTGGACAAGTCACTGAAAATTTTTCCCAGGCCTGTCTAACTCACAGCGGGGAGAGTATTAAAATGAGATACCGTATGTAAAAATTCCTTATAAACCATAAAATGCAGAACCCAGGTTTTGAAGCAGCTGTGTCCTCACTGTCCTATACTCATGGATTGTTGTAATCATGTACATCACTTGTCTGTTAAGACCCCCTCTAAAGTTTTATCTTTCTCCGTGTGTTCCTACTGGGCTGGCACGTGGTCAGAGCCTAACAGGCTGAATTTTTATCACCTGACCTAATTCAGGAGCACTGAGCGTGTCGCTCCCAATTCTCATCCACTGTCCCCAATTCTGTTCTGATGATGACACAGTTGGGGAATAACAACCTGATCATAAAATAACATCCAGCAAAGTTAAGTTGTATTTAGCATCCAGCAAAGTTAAGTTGTATTTAGCATCCAGCGAAGTTAAGTTGTATTTAGCATGAACCAGGTGCTGTGTTAAATATTTTCTATATACTATCTTAATTAATTTTCACAAAATCACTATGACGTAGCTATTGTTACTATCTCTATGTTTTATATGGGAAACTAAGATTTGGAGAAGTTATACAATTTTCTGAGATCATAGATCTTGCAGTAAAGAGAAAGCATGGACTCAAACGCAGGTCTATCTGATGCCAGAGTCTGGGCTTAATCACCATATTCTATTTCACTAACAGAATGCAACTTTTAGAAGTAACCTTAAAGATTATCTACTTCAGTCCCTGTATGTTATGGATACTCGGATCCAGAGAAATAAAAGGACGTGCGCAAGACAACTGGTGAGTTAGTTCCACACTCAGAAAGAGAGCGAGGGTCTCCTGACCCTCAATTTATTGCATTTTGTACAGCTCACCTCTGTTCCCTTCCTCCTCCCTGGCACCTGCCTCTGGGGGTTGCATAGCTAGACCCTGGGGGAGCTGTGTCTGAACTTGAGCTTCTCAGCCTAAAATATTGGCAGCAAAAAATCAGTCCTTCCTAAGCCTTGCAAGTCAGGTCGTAATTACAGGCAGAAAGGCTGAAATTTAGACATAAGTGATTTTTCCCTCATGGGCAAAAATAGCCTTGAATTTTCAAGCCATGGATAAAACAGGAGACTGCTGCTTGTTCTTTTCCCTGCTGCTAGGGAGTAGTCACCCTTAGGAAAAAGTGCACAGCTGGGTGATGGATAGAGCAGCAACTGAACCAGAAGCGTTCTCAGCAAAATGGACTTTGCAACCACTTTCTTCTTTCCAAACTGGTGCTTCAGGCTGAATTTACTGATTGAACACACAAATAAACAACAAAATTCTATAAACTTCTGCGGATCCATTTTAAAGGTTAGAAAAATGACTGGCTGGTAATTGTTCTCAGAAAGTGAGTTCAGATCACCTGTCAGCCACGGGGCACTGACTTCATCATGACTCCTGTGACACCCATAGGAAGAAACGTGGTACTGAACTGGGGCTAGGAGTAGTGCATGATCTAGGACAGTGGTGCTGAAACTTTGAGATGTCAGGCTCCTATGCTCTTTCAGGTGTGGCCCTGGCCCTTTCCTTCAGAGAGACGGGAGTAGGGAGAGGGAGAATTGTTCAAGGCCAGTAGCTGAGTTAAAATGACTAGATCTTTAAAATTGAGGGTTATCTCTGCATTTTATATATTCCCTGTCCCCGTTATCAAGTGTGAGTCAACAGATATTTGTGACTAGGAAGGACCTAGACAGAGACGAGTTGTTCCAAATCAAGGTCCTGTTTGAAGTTTTACATTCCACAGCTTAAATGAGATGCTATGTCTTCTTGAGAACTATACTTGCTAGAAAGTAGAAGAATGTGCCACTTTCACCCTTCAGTGGAACTAGAGTAACATATTTCTTCACTATGGTAGGCAGTAACGATCACAGGAAATCATGATTTTAAATACATGGGCAATTTGCAATGATATGAGAAGTATAGATGTTATGTTAACTGACAAACTTGCTGATCTTGTTGGACGCTTTTTGATATGAGCTCAAAACTTCTGGGTCCTTGTCTGGCCCTCTCTCCACTCGGGTAGAGTTGACCAGTTTTGCTGGGTTTCCTCACTGCCCCCTCCACTCTGCTGCTTCCCACCCCCTCCCCGTCTGTACTCTTCATGCTCTCTGCTCCTTTGAGACCCCCCAGGCTGCCAGGACTGGTGTTTTACATCCCTACATCCCTGACACCTAGCACAATGCCCAGGTTAGATCAGATGCTTGATACTTTTAAACAATGAATGGTATATCTTAAAGCTGGTGGGACCCTCTCTGAAAAGAATTTAATGCTGACTTTGTAAAGGATCCTTTCCTTTGATTCAAATATTTCTGTAATATTCCCATGGAAAATGAGACCAAAGTAAAGAACTGTGAAAAATTGGATCCCCTCACTGTTTTTAAAGGTTCAATTAAGACATGAACCTGTAAGTACTTTGTAAATAGTCAAATGCTAAATAAATACAGGCAGCGTTATGTTTGCAGGCCATAATCGGTGTATTGCAAGACAAAATATACGAAACCACACTGTCTAAAGAAAAGTGTACTTACAAGCTCTCCATCTTTGCCTCCAAAATCTAAATACAGCATCCTGATTCCATCATCTGAAGACATTTTCAGCTTTTCATAAGGAGCCTGTATGATTGTCTTGGGAAAGACACCCTCCTGTGGTTCAGTGGTAATAGAAAATCCATTCTCATAATGTATGGTCAACCGGCACTCCTGGTTTTTATAGGTGCAAGCTGAGAGAGACAGAGGGAGACAGGAGTATGAACAGTGGAAGCCCATCCATTTTCCAGGCACTTAAGCTTCTTGTCTCCCCAAACCCAGGGCCCAGCCACCAACTTCTTCCTAAAGTTAAAAATTAAGGGGCCTCCCTGGTGGCGCAGTGGTTGAGAGTCCGCCTGCCGATGCAGGGGATACGGGTTCGTGCCCCGGTCTGGGAGGATCCCATATGCCGCGGAGCGGCTGGGCCCGTGAGCCATGGCCGCTGAGCCTGTGCGTCCGGAGCCTGTGCTCCGCAACGGGAGAGGCCACAACAGTGAGAGGCCCGCGTACAGCAAAAAAAAAAAAAAAAAAAAAAAAAATTAATAATCATGCATGAAAATATTCTCCTTAGATTGATTGTCATATGGTAATTTAACTTGCCCTTTGAAACTAAGGGAAATAAACTGAAAGAAATTCCTTTTGCTGGGATTTACTGAATTTTGTCTGGGCTCTAGCCCTTATATGATCATCTGACAACATGTATGTAGGGAGACGGGTGTTCCAATGGCCTTGTATCAAGCTGGAAAAAACTGACATTTAATTTAGAGCAAGCTACCTCTGATCATCGTCAACACACACACAATCAGTCAATCGATTGATCGATCAATCAACGCCATGTCTACCACCTGGTGAAAGAAGCAAGCAATCCCCCAGTGACATTACCCAAGTTAACAAAAACACATGTAAGAAGTCAGGAGTGAGTAGTGAAAAAAAAAACCTGATTTTTAATTTTAAAAAAGTTGAATAAAGCTCATTTTATAAACAGAAAGAAGTGCTTTTGGAGTTTCCCTGATGATCTGATCGTCTTGGGTCCTGGAAAAGCTGCTGTTGTAGATCGATGTCAGGTGTGGCACCTTCGGTGAAGGATGCTGTTTCCTCCCTCTGTCCAGTGTGGTATTCAGGATCCTCAGCTGGTGTCCACAAGGTGCCCTCTGATCCAACGGAACAAAAGTAAAACCTTTTGATCAGGTTAGGTGCCAGCATTTATCTGTGGTCCACCTTGCGTTTAGGAAAAGAGACCAGCACTCTCAGATTATGAGCTGGACAGGGGGACTGCCACCTGATTCCAAGTTCCCATTAGGAAGACTTGTGAGTGTTTAAACCCTTAATCAAAAAGTTCTGGAGGGAATTCCCTGGCGGTCCAGTGGTTAGGACTTGGCACTTTCACTGCCGGCCCCCAGTTCGATCCCTGGTCGGGGAAGTAAGATCTCGCAAGCCGCTTGGCCAAAAAAAAAAAAAAAAGAAAAGCAAAAGTATCAGACTGGATTTTTTTGCCTCACAAAACACCACTTTTAACAGGCCCTGGCAAGTCAACTGGCTCTGGTCTTCATATACATCTGAAAGCTCTTTGGGGATAGGAGGACATAGGCAGTATTGATTACTGTCTACCATCTTTAGCTCAGCTCAGCTTTATAAACCAAACTGAATTTCACCTCAGCACACTTTAGAAGCAGGACCTTAGATTAATATTATAGGTGATAAAAGCAAAGCTCAGAGAGGTGAACGTGTCACAACCCAGTGGTTTAGATTTCAAAATTCAAGTTCTTTCCTTCCAGTCTGTCTCGTACAGCCTTCTCACGCTCTGGTGCTCAGGATACAGAGGCATGTGGGGAGGGATCTTGGCGAAGAGGCTCTCAGACTAATAACTGGGGTGGGGGGAGCCCCTCAGAGTTTGGGGGAAGAAACAGAGTGTCTATCTGCCCACAGAATGAGGTGGCTTTTAATTGGTTAAAACATATACCCCTTCCTCCGACTGACCGCAGCCATCTTTCAGCTTGTAACAAAGGGTTGATATTTTCCAAAGGTGCATTCTCTAATGAGTCCTGGAAGGAGCCCCTTGGCAAGTCTTAAGTTATCCTCTCAGAAGGGCCCTAGACCCCTGCCACCCGTCCAGTTCAAGGATGACCAAAACATAACATAGACACGGCATACATGTAGTTATGACTTCCCATCTCGAATCCTCGTTTTTGAAAGTTTTCACTTCTAACATCTGCAGAATATGTGGGCACCTGAGCTCTAAACATGTTTTTTCCCCCTTCCTCTATGTTTGAATTAGAAAGCTGTGCCACTGGATGGTTTGAATTAATTGACTGTGGTTACTTTTCATTTTAATTGACCTAAAGTGGTATTCGTGGCCTTTATATAATGTAATCAGTTATCTGAAGACGTTCTTAATCTACACAGGATAAATTGAACCCATTATCAAGTTAATTGAAGCTCTGATTAAAACATAAGCCCCTCCCCCCAACTCTCTGCAGGCATCTTTCCATTTGAAACTGGGCTGCACCTTTGGCCATTTCCATAATTTCTTCTTTCCCACCACCCAGCTAGCTCAGTCCACACAATTCTTTGTTATTCTCCTTTGGCTGGTCTATTAACAGCCTCATTGTTTTCCTGTCAAAGTAGAGTTTAGCTTACTGAGAGAAGGATTTTATGAAATTTGTGGAATGTAAACTAAACCAAACCCCTTTGGCCATCTTCATTCTCTTCTAGAACACCCCAGAAGTTGTTGCAAGGAGTCTGGACTTCTCTGCAATTACACATATAACTTCATTAAATTTAGTTTTCAGGTGACTTGAGCCTTTTCCAACTCAGGTTTGAAACTCTACTTTTTCGTGCCATACAGAGTAGGCATCAAAAATAAAAACTTCAGTGACACTCTGAGAGACATTTTCAACAATGTTGGAAAATATTGGGGGGGTACTAACTAGTTTCAGGATAATTTTTAAAAGACAGTGATTATCTCAGAGATGCTGCAGCAGAAATTCTACAAAACATCTGGTTTTTCATGTTTGCACCAGTAAAGGAAATGTGGAGAAACCCTACTACATGTTGACGTGGGTCCCGTCTTGTAGAATCCTCCTGGGTGCTGGAGGAAGTTGCACCCTAGTGCAGTACTGCACACAGAGTGGTCCACAGACCAGCAGCATCAGCACTGCCTGGTATCGTACTAGATGCAGATTCTCAGGCCCCGCCCCAGAACTGCTGTGTCACAGTCTCTAGGGATGGGCATCAGCAATCGGAGGCTTCTGAGGGTACAACTAAAAAGCTTTGTTTTTGTTGTTTTCAGTGTGACTACAGTTTGGAAACACTGTACCTAAGAGGTCTTTTTTAAGGCCAACTTAATTTATTTTAACCTAAAGTAAACACAAAATATCTTGTTTTTATATGGCATCCCTCCCTGGGTGAAACACCTAATTCAGGCACCACAAGAGACAGATATTCGTTTAGAATAGAGGAATAGTTCTGCTTCAGAGCAGAGATGGAGAAAGGATTTATATTCCACTTAATTAATTCTTTTTAAAAGAATTTTTTTAATGTGGTAAAAGTTACATAATATAAATCATACTATTTTAACCATATTTAACCATATACTGTTTTAACCATATTTAACTATTTAACCAGTTCAGTGGCACTAAGTACATTCACATCGTTGTGCAACTCTCACCATCATCCATCTCCCAAATTTTTCACCTTCCTAAATGGAAACTCTGTCCCCACTAAACACTAACTCCCCATTCCCCCTCCCCTGCCCACCTCCCAGCCCCTGGCATCTACCAATGTACTTTCTGACTCTATGAATTTGGCTATTCTACATACCTCGTGTAAGTGGAGTCAAACAGTATTTGTCTGCATCTAATGTATATTGGAGTGCATTTTTAAGGTTAACTTACTATATGTCCTTCAAACAGATTTTACCGTCTTTCCCCCCACCCCATGCTATACAGTAGGCCCTCCCCAGCCATCTATTTCATACACACTAGTGTATATACGTCAATCGCAATCTCCCAATCTATCCCACCCCTGAACTTGGTGTCCATACGTTTGTTCTCTATGTCTGTGTCTCTATTTCTCCTTTGAAAATAGGTTCATCTGAACCACTTTTCTAAATTCCACATACATGCATTAATATACGATATTTGTTTTTCTCTTTCTGACTTACTTCACTCTGTATGACAGTTTCTAGGTCCATCCATGTCTCTGTAAATGGCACAATTTCGTTCCCTTTTATGGCTGAGTAATAGTCCATTGTATATATGTGTCACATCTTCTTTATCCATTCCTCTGTTTGCTATGGGTTTGTCGTATGTGGCCTTTGAGGCCATATGTTGAGGTAGGTTCTCCCTATGTGCCCACTTTCTGGAGAGTTTTTATCATCAATGGGTGTTGAATTTTGTCAGAAGTTTTTCTCCATCTATTGAGATGATCATATGGTTTTTATTCTTCATTTTGTTAATATGGTGTATTGCATTGATTGATTTGCGTATACTGAAGAATCCTTGCATCCCTGGGATAAATCCCATTTGATCATGGTGTATGATCCTTTTAATGTGTTGCTGGATTCTGTTTGCTAGTATTTTGTTGAGGATATTTGTGTCTATGTTCAACAGTGATATTGGTCTGTAATTTTCTTTTATTGTAGTATCTTTGTCTGGTTTTGGTATCAGGGTGATGGTGGCCTTGTAGAATGAGCTTGGGAGTGTTCAATTTGAGAAGGCTAGGTGTTAGCTTTTCTCTAAATGTTTGATAGAATTTGCCCGTGAAGTCATCTGGTCCTGGACTTTTGTTTGTTGGAAGATTTTTAATCACAGTTTCAATTTCAGTGCTTGTGATTGGTCTGTTCATATTTTCTATTTCTTCTTGGTTCAGTCCTGGAAGGTTGTACCTTTCTAAGAATTTGTCCATTTCCTCCAGGTTCTCCATTTTATTAGCATATAGTTGTTTGTAGTATGATCCTTTGTATTTCTGTGGTGTCAGTTGTAATTTCTCCTTTTTCATTTCTAATTTTATCGATTTGAGTCCTCTCCCTTTTTTTCTTGATGAGTCTGGCTAAAGGTTGATCAATTTTGTTTATGTTTTCAAAGAACCAGCTTGTAATTTCAGTGATCTTTGGTATTGTTTTCTTGGTTTCTATTTCATTTATTTCACAACCTTAGAGGTCTTGTGGGAAAATCCTGTTCATCCAGAGCAGATACCATCAGGGCTTTCTACATGATGGAAATGTTCTAGATTTGCACTGTCTATCATGGTAGAAATGACATCTGACTATCCAAG
The DNA here is from genome assembly GCF_964341445.2 of Mesoplodon mirus. Lineage (NCBI taxonomy): Eukaryota > Metazoa > Chordata > Mammalia > Artiodactyla > Ziphiidae > Mesoplodon > Mesoplodon mirus. The sequence goes on along the minus strand of NC_138992.1, from coordinate 18,090,639 downwards.
TTACCCACTTTTCCTGAATGAAGATGAGATAAAGCTTTTCACAATCAAACCCCTAGGTTCCATGTTAGTAGGGCATTCAGTGCTTAATTTAGAAGAATTTTAAATTTACCTCTGGAATTTATCTCTGGAATTTTAAGTACCCCAAATGGCCAGTAATGGAAACAATTTTGAGGCTGTGGTGGAGTAGAGGGTGCATTCTTTCCATAAGGATGTGACATCACAAAACCAAAGCCAACAATGCTCACCTGTGGTGACTTCAATAGTGAGTTCAGCTGAGTTATGGCACCCCTGTACTATGCTCCTTGTCCAATGTGAGAGGTCCCTGCTGATCTCAGCCCTGAAGAGATGCGTTTCAATACCCTGCCTGGTACCAGTTCGTGTTGCAAAGGACAGATCTACACCAGCCTGGGGTGATCCTTTCCCTGGACCTGAATGGACCAGCCTGTTGAGAAAAACAGAGAGAGAGAAATTATCAAAATGGAAACTACTGTATTCACCTGATACACCTGTGAAGAGCCCCAAATTGGTGATTTGCTCTCAATTTTCTGATCTGGAACCAAAAGGTCCACTATACCCTAATGTTCACCATGGTTTTCTGCCATCTCCTCACCCAGTGCCTGGCCAATGGTAGAGTGAGATTAGCATAGTGGCCAAGAACTGTGCATCCGGTTGACTATGCAGAGGAATTGAATATTGTGACTTTAACTTTATTTAGACAAATTCAGCTATACTCACTCAACCAAAAAGGAAGATAATTAAGTAAATGACTGAGAGAACAATTTAAATAATGTGGAAAATCCCATCTCTCCCATTCCATTCCTGGGCATATGTATGACCCAGTGAGAGCATGAGACAAGAAAGGAAATCTATTGTTTCCTGGGTTAGACTTAGTTACCCCCTGTGTTTCTTGTACTTTGGTTCATCTGGCTGCACTGAATGCACTTCTGCGTGCATTTCTCATGCACACAGTGTCCAAATGCAAGCAGGCAACCAGGGGACTCAGCTGAAGAAGTAGCAATCTGTGTATCGGTGTTAAAGCTTGAAAAAGAACAGTAATGCTGGACTTCTTGAGACATGGAGGAGAACTGCATTTTATGGGAGATTAAAGGGATTTTCAAGAGTGATTTTTTTTAACCTCTTTATTGGAGTATAATTGCTTTACAATGGTGTGTTAGTCTCTGCTGTATAAAAATGTGAATCAGCTATACGTATACATATATCCCCATATCCCCTGCCTCTTGGGTGTCCCTCCCACCCTCCTTATCCCACCCCTCTAGGTGGTCACAAAGCACTAAGCTGATCTCCCTGTGCTATGCAGCTGCTTCCCACTAGCTATCTATTTTACACTTGGTAGTGTATATATGTCCATGCCACTCTCTCACTTCATCCCAGCTTACCCTTTCCCCTCCCCATGTCCTCAAGACCATTCCCTACATCTGCGTCTTTATTCCTGTCCTGCATCTAGGTCCTTCAGAACCTTTTTTTTTTTTAATTCCATATGTATGTGTTAGCATACGGTATTTGTCTTTCTCCTTCTAACTTACTTCACTCTGTATGACACACTCTAGGTCCATCCACCTCACTATAAACTAAATTTCATTTCTTTTTATGGCTGAGTAATATTCCATTGTATATATGTGCCACATCTTCTTTATCCATTCATCTGTCGATGGACACTTAGGTTGCTTCCATGTTCTGGCTATTGTAAATAGTGCTGCAATGAACATTGTGGTATATGTCTCTTTTTGAATTATGGTTTTCTCAGGGTATATGCCCAGTAGTGGAATTACTGGGTTGCGTGGTAGTTCTATTTTTAGTTTTTTAAGGAATCTCCATACTGCTCTCCATAGTGGCTGTATCAATTTACATTCCCACCAACAGTGCAAGAGGGTTCCCTTTTCTCCACACCCTCTCCAGCATTTATTGTTTGTAGAGTTTTTGATGATGGCCATTCTGACTGCTGTGAGGTGATACCTCATTGTAGTTTTGATTTGGATTTCTCTAATGATTATTGATGTTGAGCATCCTTTCATGTGTTTGTTGGCAATCTGTATATCTTCTTTGGAGAAATGTCTATTTAGGTCCTCTGTCCATTTTTGAATTGGGTTGTTTCGGTTTTCTGATATTGAGCTGCATGAGCTGCTTGTATATTTTGGACATTAATCCTTTGTCAGTTACTTTGTTTGCAAATACTTTCTCCCATTCTGAGGGTTGTCTTTTGGTCTTGTTTATGGTTTCCTTCACTGTGCAAAAGCTTTGAAGTTTCATTAGGTCCCATTTGTTTATTTTTGTTTTTATTTCTATTTCTCTAAGAGGTGGGTCGGAAAGGATCTTGCTGTGATTTGTGTCATAGAGTGTTCTGCCTATGTTTTCCTCTAAGAGTTTTATAGTGTCTGGACTTACATTTAGGTCTTTAATCCGTTTCAAGTTTCTTTTTGTGTATGGTGTTAGGGAGTGTTCTAATTTCATTCTTTTACATGTAGCTGTCCAGTTTTCCCAGCACCACTTACTGAAGAGGCTCTCTCTTCTCCATTGTATATTCTTGCCTTCTTTATCAAAGGAAAGGTGACCATATGCGTGTGGGTTTATCTCTGGGCTTTCTATCCTGTTCCATTGATTGATATTTCTGTTTTTGTGCCAGTACCATACTGTCTTGATTACTGTAGCTTTGTAGTGGAGTCTGAAGCCAGGGAGCCTGATTCCTACAGCTTTATTTTTCTTTCTCAAGATTGCTTTGGCTATTCAGGGTCTTTTGTGTTTCCATACAGATTGTGAAATTTTTTGTTCCAGTTCTGTGAAAAATGCCATTGGTAGTTTGATAGGGATTGCATTGAATCTGTAGATTGCTTTGGGTAGTATAGTCATTTTCACAATGTTGATTCTCCAGTCCAAGAACATGGTATATCTCTCCATCTATTTGTATCATCTTTAATTTCTTTCATCAGTGTCTTATAGTTTTCTGCATACAGGTCTTTTGTCTCCTTAGGTAGATTTATTCCTTGGTATATTATTCTTTTTGTTGCAGTGGTAAATGGGAGTGTTTCCTTAATTTATCTTTCAGATTTTTTCATCATTAATGTTTAGGAGTGCAAAAGATTTCTGTGCATTAATTTTTTATCCTGCTACTTTACCAAATTCATTGATTAGCTCTAGTAGTTTTCTGGTAGCATCTTTAGGATTCTCTATGTGTAGTATCAGGTCATCTGCAAATGGTCACAGCTTTACTTCTTCTTTCCCGATTTGGATTCCTTTTATTTCTTTTTCTTTTCTGACTGCTGTGGCTAAAACTTCCAAAACTAAGTTGAATAACAGTGGTTAGAGTGGGCAACCTTGTCTTGTTCCTGATCTTAGTGGAAATGCTTTCAGTTTTTCACCATTGAGAACGATGTTGGCTGTGGGTTTTCCATATATGGCCTTTATTATGTTGAGGTGAGTTCCCTCTATGCCTACTTTCTAGAGGGTTTTTATCATAAATATGTGTCTTGGCATGTTTCTCCTTGGATTTATCCCGTATGGGACTCTGTACTTCCTGGACTTGATTGACTATTTTCTTTCCCATATTAGGGAAGTTTTCAACCATAATCTCTTCAAATATTTTCTCAGTCCCTTTCTTTTTGTCTTCTTCTCTGGGACCCCTATAATTCGAATGTTGGTGTGTTTAATGTTGTCCCAGAGGTCTCTGAGACTGTCCTCAATTCTTTTCATTCTTTTTTCTTTATTCTGCTCTGTGGTAGTTATTTCCACTATTTTATCTTCCCGGTCACTTATCCATTCTTTAGCCTCAGTTTTTCTGCTATTGATTCCTTCTAGAGAATTTTTAATTTCATTTATTGTGTTGTTCATCATTGTTTGTTTGCTCTTTAGTTCTTCTAGGTCCTTGTTAAACATTTCTTGTATTTTCCCCATTCTACTTCCAAGATTTTGGATCATCTTTACTATCATTACTCTAAATTCTTTTTCAGGTAGACTGCCTATTGCCTCTTCATTTGTTTGGTCTGGTGGGTTTTTACCTTGCTCCTTCTTCTGCTGTGTGTTTCTCTGTCTTCTCATTTTGCTTAACTTACTGTGTTTGGGGTCTCCTTTTCACAGGCTTCAGGTTCGTAGTTCCCGTTGTTATTGGTGTCTGCCCCCAGTGGGCAAGGTTGGTTCAGTGGGTTTTGTAGGCTTCCTGGTGGAAGGGACCGGGGCCTGTGTTTTGGTGAATGAGGATGGATCTTGTCTTTCTGGTGGGCAGGACTGCGTCCGGTGGCCTGTTTTGGGTGTGTCTGTGGACGTATTATGATCTTAGGCAGCCTCTCTGCTAATGGGTGGGGTTGTGTTCCTGTTTTGCTAGTTGTTTGGCATGGGCTGTCCAGCACTGTAGCTTGCTTGTCGTTGAGTGGAGCTGGGTCTTAGTGTTGAGACGGAGGTCTCTGGGAGAGCTCTCATTGATTGTTATTACAAGGGGCTGGGAGGTCTCTGGTGGACCAATGTCCTGAACTCGGCTCTCCCACCTTAGAGGCTCAGGCCTGACACCCGGATGGAGCACCAAGACCCTGTCAGCCACACAGCTGGTTGGCAGGAGGAGTCTTGGTAAAAAGCAGATTCTGGGGAATTCCCTGGCAGTGCAGTGGTTAAGACTCTGCACTTCCACTGCAGGGGGCTTGAGTTTGATCCCTGGTCGGGGTACTGTGGCAGGCACCCAACACTTGAGAGACAGACAGGTTTAAAGTCAGAAGAACTGGATGAAGTGATGCCTCAGTCACTTGCTGGTTGTGGAACCCAGGCACAGCCCTAAAATCCGTGAGCCTGTTTCTCACCTCCGCTCAGCCCCAGGGCTGTTGCAACGTCGTCGTGGCTCTGCCTGTCACCTGGGTCTGGTGCACCTCCAAGGGTGATTTTTACTGTACATGATTTCACACTGACTTTAGAACATACATTCACAGCATAAAAAGTGACTCTTATGGTAAATATTTTCTAAAAGGCCAGAGGAAACATGAGGAATCAAAGGCTCTCAGAGCTGCCTTCTGAGCAGGCACTGGCTCCTACTTCTCACCTGCCCCCTGTAAACACTCAAATCTCTTATGCTCTCTCCTTCTCCTCCATACCCCAACCTCCTTCTGGGAGAGACTCCCATATCAATAATTTGCAGGACAGAATGAGTATAATTTAGTAAATATTACTTCTCTCCAGGGTATTTGCATTTTCAGCCTTATCTTTTAATACGGAAAGAAACACTTCAGTATTGGCTAGAGAAATTCCAGGTGTCTATTCACTTGGTGGATGAGAGAGTTATTTTCTTATGCAAAGGGCTTGTTACCTCTAGATTAAAAATTGTACAGAGGAAATCCAAAAGCTTATTTTCTCTTGCAAGCTTAAATATTGTAGACCAAAATTATCACTGAAATAAAACATACTGTAGCCCACTGAATTTCTAGCGACAGGCTCGTATAACTCTGAAGAGCTTTCTTTTACTTACAAAGTTGAAACTCAGTGGGAGATGTGGTCTGCAATGCTGACTTGAAGCAAAAGGTTAACTGAAAAAGGCTTTTGGCTGTACAATTCTTTGAAGATAGAGACATTACAAATGATAACAAATGTTGGCAAGAAGGTGGAGAAAAGGGAACCCTTGTACATGTTGGTGGTTATGTAACTTGGTGCAGCCACTATGGAACACAGTATAGAGGTTCCGCAAAATATTAATATTAGCACTACCATATGATTCAGCAATGCCACTTCTGAGGATATATCTGAAGGAAGCAAAATCAGCATCTGAAAGAGATATCTACACTCCCAAGTCCACTGCAGCATCATTCACAATAGCCAAGATATGGAAACAACCTAAGAGTCCATCGATGGACAAATGGATAAAGATGATGTGGTGCATATATACATAATGGAATATTATTCAGCCTTAAAAAAGAAGGAAATCCTGCCATTTGCAACAACATGGATGAACCTAGAAGCATTATGCTAAGTGAAATAAGCCAGACAGAGAAAGAGAGATTCTGTATGATGTCACTTATATGTGAAATCTTTAAAAAAAAATAAAGGCAAACTTATAGAAGCAGAGTGTAGAATGATGATTGCTGAGGCTGGGGGAAATGGGGTGATGTTGGTCAAAGGGTATAAATTTTTAGTTGTAAGATGAATACGTTCTGAGGATCTAATGAATAGCCTGGTGATATAGTTAATAATATTGTACTGTAGACTTGAAATCTGCTAACAATTAAAATTTGCAAAAAAAGAGGTAACTATGTGAGATGATCGATGTATTAACTTGATTGTCGTAACCATTTCACAATATACATGGACATGAGATCGTCATGTGTATACTTTTATTTGTCAATTATACCCCAGTAAAAAAAATAATACAAGACAGAAGTTCCATGAATCTCATTGAGAGGAGAGTCCAGGACAGCGTGAAGGAAAATGTCTGCTGACATGGGTGCCGCCACCCAGGGATTTAACATGTAGAGACTGAGTTGAGTTCGTCGGGAGGGAGGAGGGTGTTTTGTAATAAGAAGGGAACAAGAGTAACTGAGAAGCTGCTGGAAGGTTTCAAAATCTGGGTGAGAGTAGAGAAAATGGAAAGCACTTCTGAAAAGCCTAAGAATTCAAAGGGATTGAGGGTCAGATAAAACTTCATTAAGAAGAAGTATGTACAGAAAGCACAAATTCCTATTGTGTTTTCTTAGTTGCTCAAAAGTGTTCTTCTCCTCAAAGGTGTTTACGTTTTAGTTGCTTCAAGAAATATATCTAGCTCTTCCTTTTAAAATCTTAAAATCTGTGTCAGTTGGGCACAGCTGGCAGGCTGCATGGTAAACCGAAAAGGGACATAGGTTTGGGAGGCATAGCAAACTGCATTAGAACCCTCTTCTACCATTAGTGAAATGTTCCAAGAGTCACCACCTCATAAAGTAGTGTTATAAAGATCCAGTGAAATGATCTGTGTGCCGTACTTGTACAGAACCTAGATATGGTTTGTAATCAATAAGTATTATTCCATCCCTTGCCCCTACCTTCTGTTTCCTTACTTTAAAAATATAATTCTTGCCTCATATGATTAGGATTAAATATAAGAAAATATATAAAGAAGATATGCTGTGATGATCTGGAACCAAACCCACAATATCTCCAAGGTCAGCCTGTGATGGATTTGTATGAGTCTGTCATTAAGGCAATCTGAAATGTTTCCTTAAAATATTTTTTAAATGCTCCTTTTATAGAGAAATATAAGGAGACTGAACCTACCAGACATAAAAATATATTTTAAGACTGTATTAATCAAAACAGGTTAGTACTCATTCAGGTAGAAATGGGAAGATCAGTGGAAGTAAACAGAAGATGGCTAATCAAAATAACAATGAGATGGTAATGTTAACCAAAGAGAAACGAAGAGGTCAAAGAGTTTGGTAACAGATTTGGGGTATACATTGGGGCAGCTTCTACATAAATTAAAAAGTATGTGAAGGAATGTATGTATATTCAAGGATTTTCAACGCCACGTTGTTTATAAAAGCAAAAGACTAGGAATACCTGGTTAAATAAGTCATCATATATATATACTCATAGTATGATATACTCAGTTATATATGCTTGTGGAAAGAATGGGCTGTATTGATGTTTACAGAAATGAAACATCTATAGTAAAAAACAAAAGTGAATAGACCATTTGTTTAAGAAAAGAAGGTGGGGAAGGAGTAATACACACACTTACATATTTATATATGCTTTTGTGTGTTTATAAAATATTTATGTAAGAACATATAAGAAAATACTAATAGTGGTTGCCCTGGGAAACAGATCTAAAGTAGAAAATTTGACTTCTCATTATATATCTTTTTCTACTCTTATTTGCTTTTAACTGGGTACTTTTTTTTTTTAGTTAAAATTACTTTTTTGAAGGAAAGAAAAAAACAAACAAACCTGATTCTTTATGTTCCTAAGGGTACATAAATGTTAAAGGCATTAAAAGTCATGTTTATACACACACAAAAAAAGAAAATAAATAAAGGACTTAATCCAGTATTTAGTGCATCATAGTAAGCATTCAGTAAAAATTATTTCCTGATGCCTTCCCTGTTCACGTTCTCACTTTCTATCCACTAAATTTCCACCCAGAGGACATCAACTTTGTCACAGTCCAGGGATAGTGTAAATGTAACACAGAGACACAAGTGAAGCAAAAAAGAAGTTACACCACCCTCTGAAGAATGTCACATGTTTGTGAATTTCTTACCAATATTTCTTTTTCTCTAGAGAGAGTATAAAATTAAAGTCAATAATAACTGGAAAATGCAATTTGTTAGGAATTTTGCATTTGGTAAGTCTGGATATAAAGGAATGAAATTACTAACAGAGTGTAACAAGGTATGAGCAAGCCCTGTATCTAGCTGACCAATAGCAGGCACAGGGATTCCTTGATGGGGAAATTCACCGTGTTACAGGAAATAATGATTAAAAAAAAGAGCCCTTTGTGGAGAGGACTATTGGTGTACTTTGTTATTTGTTTCATCACCAAATTATCATTGAAGAAGAAAAGGGAAGAGGAAAAATGGATTTTTCAACTACCCAAGTGTGAATTATCTAACATTTGTGCCAAAGAACAAGTTGATTTGCAATCTGAAGAACATGCTGAATTATGTGTTCTTTTGAATAGACCAATATTGGTTAATGAAATGTACAGTACTGTATGTAAACTGTGAGACAAAGCAAATTGTCTTTTCTGCTACCTAGTGTGCATACTGGTAACAAAAGGATACTTTTTCCAGATGAAAATCAAATGAACTACATCAGATATCCACACAATGCACTTGGATACACATCTTCTGGATGGGGTACTACACAGTCCTAACAAATTATTTTAGAAACGCATATGTGAATGTGGAGAAGTGCACCTGTACTCATTGAAAGGCTCCAAATATGCAACTGAACTATGTAAAATAAAAGCTTAGAAACAAATCAATTAAACTGTCAAGCAATTTCATGTGTGATTTTATTTCTACTTTTTTTTTTAATTCTTAAATTTTTCTCTAAGCAACATATACCGCACAAGGTAAAGATTAGCTTTACAAGGCTATGGGGCTAAAATGAACCCAAATATTTCACCTTAATTTCTAGAATCAGGACTTCCATTGCACTGAAAAATATATGCATTCTGACTCAGTGTGGAATACATGTTTGTTTAATGTTAGCGGCAGTTCAGGGCTGGAATACTAGATGAACTCATCTGTGTCCTCTTGCCTTGGTTTGTGTCTGCGTTAGTCTAAATTGTCCATGTCTCGCTCCTATTACCTGACACCTGCAGCCTGTGGCTGTGGAATAGCCTTTCTCAGAATAAAGTTAACCGATCCATGTGGAATAAAACCTACACTCATGGCCTCATTAATCCCTTACATGAACCTACTGGCCTCCAGCAAGTGAGTCACGAGGGCTGCTGAGACCTGCCAGTTGAAGTTACACGATCCTTTTGGATTCAGGGGTGCACTGGGGGGCCTTCGACGAGCTTCCTGCTCTGTTCAAGCCTCTTCTTCCTTCCTTTCAACTGAGCACCAGAAATCACTCAGAACATAATTTGGCTATGAGAGACTGTGTGAGGAATGGGAAGGAGGAAGGGGGCAAGCATACATGTCTGCAGTAGCTGTGGAAGTGTTCAAGCATGGGCTGGTCAGCGACTCCCCCGGGATGGTAGAGTTCTCTCACCTTGAGAGTCTATGGTTAGATCAAAGCCGTCCCTGGACTTTGGGCCCTCTTGGGAGAACCACACTTGGAGTAGATGATGTGCTTCTTGGGATCTAAGGTGAGGTAGCGACATTTCCAGCAAGGCTCAGACTGCCTAGGCTGGCAGCCAGCAGGAGTCCTTGGGTGCCCTCTCTGTATGTAAGGTTTGTTGCTCGTGTGTCAAAGTTGACAGCTCCTGGGTAGGAAGATGTTGGGGGAAGCAAACTTGCTGTTGACAGCGCAGTGACTGGCTGGTGCTCAAGACCAAGCAGAGCGTGGATCTCCTCAAGGTAGGTGTCCCTCCTCTGGACACCACACATTATTATCAATTCATTTACCCCACTGCTTAAGGTCACCACATCATCATCCCTGATGTCCTTCAAGGTAGGATCCTTGTCCCATCTCTCATTGATTCCGCAGTGTGTAGTATCTTACCTAATTCATAGTCGGTGTTCAATACATGTTGGCTGAGTAACTGCATGAATGCAAGTTTTTCAAAAGTTTTTGAAATGTGAGTTCAATTTTACAAAGAGAAGTACACACACACACACACACACACACACACACATACACAACTGACCTATTTTGAAATCCTTTGAAATTTGGGGCCAGTGAAAAGCTCCTAATGGGCTCTTCATTTGCAGACTGCATTTGAGAACACATTACAGTAGTCAGATTCTGGATACAATGTACCAAGTAAATGTCAGCTGGGCAGTAAGATTTTAAAAGTCATCATTTGGACTTCTGAAAGGGTGGGGCTAAGGACAGAATCTGTCTGCCTGAGTTTTTCCCATCCTGCCAAGAACAGCCTTTTTACATTCCTTTCAAGATTCTTCCCAAAGATCTTTCCTGGTCTGCAGTCTGGGTGGGGTGGGGGGCAGGGGACTCTGAAACACCTATTATTTATCTTTCAATTAGTTTACATTTTTAAGCAAGTGTATCCTTAAAAATACGACCATCTGTCTCTCATCTGTGGTGGGGACTACACTACAGAAACCAAGGAAATGCTGTCTCCCTAGAGAAGATAACTTTCTTACCCAGCTAGAAAAAATACTGGCACCCTGGGACAGGGTTTCAAGGTGCAGTTCACACCCAATTTCTTTTTTTTTTAATGTTTATTTATTTATTTATTTATTTATTTTCTTATTAGTCATCCATTTTATACACATCAGTGTATACATGTCAATCCCAATCACCCAATTTATCACACCACCACCACCACCACACTGCGGCTTTCCCCCCTTGGTGTCCATACGTTTGTTCTCTACATCTGTGTCTCAATTTCTGCTCTGCAAACTGAATAATCTGTACCATTTTTCTAGGTTCCACATATATGCGTTAATATATGATATTTGTTTTTCTCTTTCTGACTTACTTCACTCGGTATGACAGTCTCTAGGTCCATCCACGTCTCTACAAATGACCCAATTTTGTTCCTTTTTATGGCTAATAGTCCACTGTATATATGTACCACATCTTCTTTATCCATTCGTCTGTCGATGGGCATTTAGGTTGCTTCCATGACCTGGCTATTTTAAATAGTGCTGCAATGAACACTGGGGTGCACATGTCTTTTTGAATTATGGTTTTCTCTGGGTATATGCCCAGTAGTGGGATTGCTGGGTCATATGGTAGTTCTATTTTTAGTTTTTTAAGGAAGCTCCATACTGTTCTCCATAGTGGTTTTATCAATTTACATTCCCACCAAGAGTGCAAGAGGGTTCCCTTTTCTCCACACCCTCTCCAGCATTTGTTGTTTGTAGATTTTCTGATGATGCCCATTCTAACTGGTGTGAGATGATACCTCATTGTAGTTCTGATTTGCATTTCTCTAATAATTAGTTATGTTGAGCAGCTTTTCATGTGCTTCTTGGCCATCTGTATGTCTTCCTTGGAGAAATGTCTATTTAGGTCTTCTGCCCATTTTTGGATTGGGTGGTTTGTTTTTTTAATATTGAGCTGCATGACCTGTTTATATATTTTGGAGATTAATCCTTTGTGTGATGATTCATTTGCAAATATTTTCTACCATTCTGAGAGTTGTCTTTTTGTCTTGTTTATGGTTTCCTTTGCTGTGCAAAAGCTTTTAAGTTTCATTAGGTACCATTTGTTTATTTTTGTTTTTATTTTCATTACTCTAAGAGGTGGATAAAAAAGATCTTGCTGTGATTTATGTCAAAGAGTGTTCTTCCTGTGTTTTCCTCTAAGAGTTTTATAGTGCCTGGTCTTACATTTAGGTCTATAATCCATTTTGAGTTTATTTTTGTGTATGATGTTAGGGAGTGTTCTAATTTCAGTCTTTTACATGTAGCTGTCCAGTTTTCCAAGCATCACTTACTGAAGAGGCTGTCTTTTCTCCATTGTATATCCTTGCCTCATTTGTCACAGATTAGCTGACCATAGGTGCGTGGGTTTATCTCTGGACTTTCTATCCTGTTCCATTGATCTATATTTCTGTTTTTGTGCCAGTACCATATTGTCTTGATTACTGTAGCTTTGTAGTATATTCTGAAGTCAGGGAGTCTGATTCCTCCAGCTCCGTTTTTTTCCCTCAAGACTGCTTTGGCTATTTGGGGTCTTTTGTGTCAATATACAAATTTTAAGATTTTTTTGTTCTAGTTCTGTAAAAAATGCCACTGGTAATTTGATAGGGATTGCATTGAATCTGTAGATTGCTTTGAGTAGTATAATCATTTTCACAATATTGATTATTCCAATCCAAGAACATGGTATATCTCTCCATCTGTTGGTATCATCTTTAATTTCTTTCATCAGTGTCTTATAGTTTTCTGCATACAGGTCTTTTGTCTCCCTAGGTAGGTTTATTCCTAGGTATTTTATTCTTTTTGTTGCAAGGTAAATAGGAGTGTTTCCTTAATTTCTCTTTTAGATTTTTCATCATTAGTGTACAGGAATGCAAGAGATTTCTGTGCATTAATTTTGTATCCTGAAACTTTACCAAATTCATTGATTAGTTCTAGTAGTTTTCTGGTGGCATCTTTAGGATTCTCTATGTATATTATCATGTCATCTGCAAACAGTGACAGTTTTAATTCTTCTTTTCCAATTTCTATTCCTTTTATTTCTTTTTCTTCTCTGATTGCCATGGCTAGGACTTCCAAAACTATGTTGAATAATCATGGTGAGAGTGGATATCCTTGTCTTGTTCCTGATCTTAGAAGAAATGCTTTTAGTTTTTCACCATTGAGAATGATGTTTGCTGTGGGTTTGTCATATATGGCCTTTATTATGTTGAAGTAGGTTCCCTCTATGCCCACTTTCTGGAGAGTTTTTATTATAAATGGGTGTTGAATTTTGTCAAAAGCTTTTTCTGCATCTATTGAGATGATCATATGGTTTTTATTCTTCAATTTGTTAATATGGTGTATCACATTGATTGATTTGCATATATTGAAAAATATTTGCATCTCTGGGATAAATCCCACTTCATCATGGTGTATGATCCTTTTAATGTGTTGTTGGATTCTGTTTGCTAGTATTTTGTTGAGGAGTTTTACATCTATACTCATCAGTGATATTGGTCTGTAATTTTCTTTTTTTGTAGTATCTTTGTCTGGTTTTGGTATCAGGGTGACGGTGGCCTTATAGAATGAGTTTGGGAGTTTTCCTTCCTCTGTAATTTTTTGGAAGAGTTTGAGAACGATAGGTGTTAGCTCTTCTCTAAATGTTTGACAGAATTCACCTGTGAAGCCATCTGGTGCTGGGCTTTTGTTTGTTGGAAGATTTTTAATCACAGTTTCAATTTCAGTCCTTGTGATTGGTCTGTTCATATTTTCCATTTCTTTCTGGTTCAGTCTTGGAAGGTTATACCTTTCTAAGAATTTGTCCATTTCTTCCAGGTTGCCCATTTTATTGACATAGACTTGCTTGTAGTAGTCTCTTAGGATGCTTTGTATTTCTGCGGTGTCTGTTGTAACCTCTCCTTTTTCATTTCTAATTTTATTGATTTGAGTCCTCTCTCTCTTTTTCTTGATGAGTCTAATGGTTTATCAATTTTGTTTATCTTCTCAAAGAACTAGCTTTTAGTGTTATTGATCTTTGCTATTGTTTTGTTTCTATTTCATTTATTTCTGCTCTGATCTTTATTATTTCTTTCCTTCTGCTAACTTTGGGTTTTGTTTGTTCTTCTTTCTCTAGTTCTGTTAGGTGTAACGTTAGATTGTATACATGAGATTTTCTTGTTTCTTGAGGTAGGCTTGTATAGCTGTAAACTTCCCTCTTAGAACTGCCCCTGCTGCATCTCATAGGTTTTTGATCGTTGTGTTTTCATTGTCATTTGTCTCTAGGTATTTTTTGATTTCTCCTTTGATTTCTTTAGTGATATCTTGGTTATTTAGTAACGTATTGTTTAGCTTCCATGTGTCTGCGTTTTTTTTCCCTGTAATTGATTTCTAATCTCATAGCATTGTGGTCAGAAAAGATGCTTGATATGATTTCAATTTTCTTAAATTTACTGAGGCTTGATTTGTGACCCAAGATGTGATCTATCCTGGAGAATGTTCTGTGTGCACTTGAGAAGAAAGTGTCATCTTCTGTTTTTGGATGGAATGTCCTATAACTGTCAATTAAATCTATCTGGTCTATTGTGTCATTTAAAGCTTGTGTTTCCTTATTAATTTTCTGTTTGGATAATCTGTCCATTGGTGTAAGTGAGGTGTTAAAACCCCCCACTATTGTTATTGTTGATTTCCTCTTTTATAGCTGTTAGCAGTTGCCTTATGTATTGAGGTGCTCCTATGTTGGGAGCATATATATTTGTAATTGTTGTATCTTCTTCTTGGATTGATCCCTTGACCATTATGTAGTGTCCTTCCTTGTCTCTTGTGACATTCTTTATTTTAAAGTCTATTTTATCTGATATGAGTATTGCTACTCCAGCTTTCTTTTGATTTCCATTTGCATGGAATATCTTTTTCCATCCCTTCACTTTCAGTCTGTATATGTCCCTAAGTCTAAAGTGGGTCTCTTGTAGACAGCATACAGATGGGTCTTGTTTTTGTATCTGTTCAGCAAGCCTGTGTCTTTTGGTTGGAACATTTAATCCATTCACATTTAAGGTAATTATTGATATGTATGTTCCTATTACCATTTTCTTGATTTGGGGGGGTTTGTTTTTGTAGGTCCTTTTCTTCTTTTGTGTTTCACACTTAGTGAAGTTCCTTTAGCACTTGTTGTAGAGCTGGTTTGGTGGTGCTGAATTCTCTTAGCTTTTGCTTGTCTGTAAAGCTTTTGATTTCTCCATCGAATCTGAATGAGATCCTTGCCGGGTAGAGTAATCTTGGTTGTAGGTTCTTCCCTTTCATCACTTTAAGTATATCATGCCACTCCCTTCTGGCTTGTAGAGTTTCTGCTGAGAAATGAGCTGTTAACCTTACGGGAGTTCCCTGGTATGTTGTCATTTTTCCCTTTCTGCTTTCAATAATTTTTCTTTGTCTTTAATTTTTGCCAATTTGATTACTATGTGTCTTCGCGTGTTTCTCCTTGGGTTTATTCTGTATGGGACTCTATGCGCTTCCTGGACTTGGGTGGCTATTTCCTTTCCCATGTTAGGGAAGTTTTCAACTATAATCTCTTCAAATATTTTCTCGGTCCTTTCTCTCTCTCTCTTCTCCTTCTGGGGCCCCTATAATGTGAATGTTGTTGCCTTTAATGTTGTCCCAGAGGTCTCTTAGGCTGTCTTCATTTCTTTTCATTCTTTTTTCTTTATTCTGTTCCGGAGCAGTGAATTCCACCATTCTGTCTTCCAGCTCACTTATCCGTTCTTCTGCCTCAGTTATTCCACTATTGATTCCTTCTACTGTATTTTTCATTTCAGTTATTGTATTGTTCATCTCTGTTTGTTTGTTCTTTAATTCTTCTAGGTCGTTGTTAAACATTTCTTGCATCTTCTTGATCTTTGCCTCCATTGTTTTTCCAAGGTCCTAGATCATCTTCATTATCATTATTCTGAATTCTTTTTCTGGAAGATTGCCTATCTCCATTTCATTTAGTTGTTTTTCTGGGGTTTTACCTTGTTTCTTCATCTGGTACATAGCCCTTTGCCTTTTCATCTTGTCTATCTTTCTGTGAATGTGGTTTTTGTTCCACAGGCTGCAGGATTGTAGTTCTTCTTGCTTTTGCTGTCTGCCCTCTGGTGTCACACCCAATTTCTAAGTTTTATCTGAAACTGATTGAGAAGCCCAAGGACATATTTTGTTCCCTCGGTACAAAATTCAGATACACATTTCCATGGTTGGAAGCAAAACCACAAACTCTAGCAAGATTTTACACTCCCTGTTAGCAAGGAGTGTAGATAGTTGAACAAATGAATAGGACCATATAACATGAGAGAGTGGGGCAAGAGAATAAAGCCATAGTTAGGAGGGGACATAGCAGAGAGGCAGATACCCCAATGGCTCTTTGCCAATGGTATGATGTTGACAAGTTTCTTAAACTCTTCATGCCTTGGGTTCATCAAATGCAAACTGGGGTTAGCAATATGTCAGGATGAAATGAGTTACAGGAATACTGTATGGAACAGCACCTGGCACAGAATATATAGTAATAGTCATTATTATAATTAATATGATCTGGGCAGCACTTTTTATTTCATTATCCCCTGCTGTACACTTAGCACCTAGAAAAAACTCCAAGCACATGGCAGGCGCTCAGTAAATATTTTTTAAATGAATGACTAAATGAACAGCTAGACTACAAAGAGGACTCTTTTCCAAGAAGTTTGTGATTAATTACCGCTATGAGATATTGACTTCTCTTCCACCCTCCATCCTTCAACCACACCAAACAGTAGTTACGGCTCAATCCAAAGAATTTGGTTTGCATGCACTAAATGCTAATTTCCAGATTAATTCAGTCCTTAAAAAAAAGTGATCTTGAAAGGTATCTGGGATTGGATGTTCTATGAGATTAGGCTAACATCCATTTCCTGTTTCTTCTTTCAAATCCATCTTTAGCAACTGGTGTTTTCAGTAGTAGCTTGGTTGCTTAGGGAGTCTGAGTGTTTTGGGTATTTTTTGGTCTGGGAGTAGAAGGTAATCATCTTATCAAAAAAATGAAAGTCATTAAGATTTTATATTCATGGCTAGCATGGATCCAGTGTACATTTAAAGAATTATATATAATTGGGTCTCTAACCCATTTATCTTTTTATAAGATAAAAAGAAAGTGTGAAACATTTTAAAATTACTTCCAATTCCCAAAGTGGTGGATTCCATGAGGCTCAGAAGGGCTGTGTGATAAGCCCACTTTCAAGTCAAATTCTTTGTCCAAGATTTGGGGGAACAAGGCAGTAGAAATACTCATTCCTGCAGGAGGCCAGGCACATGTTTCTCTATCAATAACTGAGGTATGACATGAGGCTGCATATTGTTTCTTGATCCTCAGATAAGCCCCTTTTGTCTGACTGGTTTTGAGATAAACAAACAAAAAAATCTATCTCACAAGGGATGCTTATGCACTAATGTAATTCTGCATAGGTGTTCGCATAAAATGTTCCATAAAAAAACATTATTATGAATATCCTTAATTAAAACAAAAACAGTTGCAGCACACAGATTCAGCCAAATTAGTAAAATTACAGATTAGGTAACTGGGTTGCTAAGCAATATTACATCCTCATTTTACTTAATTGCTGTAATTAGCATCTCCCTGCATACCACAATGCAAGCCACACAAAAATAAGTAAAGGAAGGAAAGAAGGAAGGAAGTCAGAAAAAGAAAGAAAGAAAGAAAGAAAGAAAGAAAGAAAGAAAGAAAGAAAGGGAGGATGGAAGGAAGGAAGGAAGAGAGGGAGGGAGGAAGGGAGGAAGGAAAGGCAGCCAGTTAGATCCCTTCAGTGGTTCTGGTGCTCCTCTTGAATACTTTCATCAACTGGTCACCCCTAATGGGGCTCAGCAGTCAACAGACTCTTCAGGAAAGAAGTGAGGGGAAATAATCTCTAATAAACCCCAAACTATCAGACAGGAAGGGCTGCCCAAGAACAAGCATGCTGTCCCTCAGCCAAGAATAACTGAACACTTGCCTCATTTCTACCCTCTAAACTTCTTTCATCTGAATATGGTGGTAAAAGAGTTAGGCAAGGTCCCATCTCTCAGAAAGTTGATATCATTGAGGGATACTGAGTGTAAGCAAAGACCCATAGAACATAGGAGAATGAGCAGCAAAACAGATTGGAGCCCAGTTTTGACTAGTTAATGGTATTGCCCAGGTGCATTTCCAGAGACACGTGATCATCCTCCACACATTCCCCATGGCCTCACAATCATTCATAGCCAGCTTCCAGTAGTTATAAAGAGGGAGGAAAGTAGATGCCTACTATGTGAAAAGTTGCACGGATAAACTATCTCGTCTAGCCTCCACAATGACTCTTGACAGTGTATTATGAGCTCCATTTTCCAAACAAGGAATCCATGGTTCTCTGGGGTAAAGTAGCTGCCCAGGACCACATACTGAGGGTCCAGCATTTGAGCCCAGGTCCACAAGACTCTTTCCATCATACCAGGAAAAGGGGCCAAACTCCAGCTGGTCAACTTTAGGTGGGAAGGAAATTAAAGTGAGAGAGTATAATGAAGACTTCA
Organism: Mesoplodon mirus; assembly: GCF_964341445.2. Taxonomy (NCBI): domain Eukaryota; kingdom Metazoa; phylum Chordata; class Mammalia; order Artiodactyla; family Ziphiidae; genus Mesoplodon; species Mesoplodon mirus. The sequence continues at coordinate 18,072,340 of NC_138992.1, read as the reverse complement.
GGTTATCCATGGGCTTAACTCATCCATGTACTTTCCTTTTCCAGGGATAAACAAGACTCACAATCTGATGGATACTGTCACATCATGATCATCCAATGTCTTGGTAAGTTTTTCCTTTCAAGTTCATAGCCTTTTAATTATTTAGCAATTTTAGAACTCTAATGTTTAGATATACTCTTTGAATTGTCTGATTATCTTTACATATTGTTCTATCCCATCTATGCTTTAATTACTTCAACATATATCACAATGGGTATAGAATACATATTATTAAAAGACCTTCAAGAACTTCTCCATGTAAGGTAATGACAATTAAACTCAGCCCTGGTTTACTGAGAAAATAAAACCATGAGTGCATAAACTGAACAATTAGCTCTTACAACATTTGGCTTTTATCTCTCGCATTTTTTTTTTAATTCCCTTACTATCAGCCTCTAGTACCATGTTGGCTCCTAACAGGAGTCTGTTAAAAGTTTCTTAAATTGAACTGAAATTCCTTCTCCAAGGAGGAAGCCATCAATTAAGCCACCTACCTGCAATGCTGTTACAGGCAGCATTCAGAACTAACCTTGTGATGTGAGGTAAGGGGTTCCAGGCTCCCTATTTCCATCTCACACTTCCCTCTCCCTATAAACAAACCCACAACTGTTAAGTAACCCCATCCTTACATCACAATGACTTTGGTTGAAGACACTGCAAGTCCCTGATAAATACAGTATCACAGGTAGGGTCAAATAGGTCCAATTACTTCTCAGTCATTCATACATTAATGCCAATTATTAATATTTTCCCCAATAATAACAGTTGCTAGCATTTATCAATCACTTATTATATCTCAGTAATCTGCTAAACGTTTACATACACTGTCTCAATCAGTCCTATTAATAACTGTATGAAGCAGAAGATACCATTACCCCCTTCATATAGATGAGGAGACTTGTATTCAGAGAGATTGATATTTTGCCCCAAATCACTGCAAGTAGAGGTCTCAGAATTTGACTCCTGGTTTGTCTGATTCCAAAGTCCATGAATCTCCTCACTCTGCTCATCTCCCACTCACCACCTCTGAAGAACTCCTGGATTGGTAAGAAGTAGGCCAGGAGGCTGACAGTTAATATGTGTACTAGGTATATGGGAACAAATGGAACGGATGGGTGTGTAGGCAAACCCCACACTTTTCAGTTTGACAGAGTGCAGATCCTTGGGCATGTAGATCCTTTTATGCTACCCTAGGGAATGCCCATGGAATATGCCCACATTCTGGAAGAGTGAGGGCGGCTCCCAGGCTTAGTGTGAAAACCATGGGCTGATTATAATTTAATGTTTGACAAAATGCAATTGGCCAGCCTTTCCCAGTGGAAAGCATTCTTAAAACGTCTGAGGCTGGCCTGAGGCAGCAGGTACTTTTAGCACTAGAAACAGGTTAGTTCCTGAGGCACCAAAGATTCCCCCAAATGTTCCATGTCTCTGGTTCCCAAGTGATATCAAAGGAGAGGAGTGCATATCTGTCTGTTCCTTTTTTTGAGCTACTTCAAAGCCACGGGTCAGGGAACTGGGCTCAGAGCAGCGTCATTCTTTTTACAAGCTCTGTGCTTCCGAACTTTTCACCAACCACTGGGACTGGGTGGGCAGAATTTCTGGGTTAAACTTCTTCTAGAATTCCAGAAATATTGCAACCTTACTCCTCGCTCTCTGTAGACCTATCTCACTTGCCATTTGTGACGACAGTGACAAAAAAACAACACACTTACTCCTTATGGGCAAGAATACCTTTCTTTTTTTTAATGTTCAGCAACATCAAATAAACTTTTAGCTAAGCAAAAAATGTTTTCCCAGGGATGCATAAAAAGCTGAAGGATGAGAACAACGAAAATTACAACATGTTTGCAAACTTCCTGAGCACACTGCTATGAACTGCGCCATCAATGTACAGAGGCACCATGGGATTTTGTCAGTGGAAGAACTGACTGCCTGTAAACTTCTCTGCATGGAGGCTGACACCAAGAACATATTGTGAGCATTTCTAGGGCCTCTGCCTTGAAATACAATCAAATTTTCATCTTCCAGAAAAATATAAATTAGATGTGCCTGGGCCCCCCAAAAAAACCTCAAAACAAATCAGCAAATCAACTATGAACTGTCTGAGCTGAGGGATAACTTGATTTTAGAAGAAAACTGTTTCCTACTGGCTACAGTCCCAGCCAGTTCTTCCTGTGCAAGAGAAAAGACTATCTCTGACATTCTGAACAATGCTTTCCAGAACTGCTAAGATGAAGGGAAGAGGACTGACAGCTGCCCAGTCCTGCTATGTGCCAGGCATCGTGCTAAACAAGGCTGTACTTAAGTCATCGCTCTGCAGTGACATCCTGTGCACTGGAGGATCCATGCAGTGGGGCACTGCACAGTCATTCAAAGGAAGCTGAGGTAGAGGGCAAAGGACCCATGGAAAATGCCTATAAGATGAGAAAGCAGGGCATCCATACTGTACGTTCTAGGAGCTGCTGATGACTCTGTGAGCACCTGGATCCAGGACACCCTTTGAACTAATTCATCATTGGTCATCACAGCTTGAGGCAAAACAGTGCTTCTGAAGAACCACAGAGGAGAAAGAACCCACTCCTTGCTATGACATTTCCTTCCTACCATGAACCCTGGAAGGCAGCAGAGCCTTCCAGGAATCTTCTAAACCAGTGGTTCTTATTAGCCTGCATCAGAAACACCTGGAGGACTTGTTTACTCACAGATGGGCTGGGCTCCACTTCAGAAGTTTCTGATTTAATTGGTCTGAAGTGGGATGGAGAATTTGCGGTCTGGGACCCTACTTTGAGAACCCTTGGTCTAAGTCCTTGGTAGAAACTCCAGGTCTCTGAGAGCATCCCCAGCTCCGTCCTCACTCTGTTGGGGGATCTGAGTGGCCATCTATTCATGATTAAGTTGTTAGGAGAGCTAAGGAAAGATTTGAGTGATCCACACAACAAATTCAAAGAGCCACCAAAACTTCAGGGAATAAGAAACATGCTCCTGGGACGCTGCAGAGAATGGTGGTAAAGAAGGGGGATTCAGAAGCAGAATCTCAGGTCTGTTTCTCACCAGCTGTATGACTGTGGGTAAGTTACTTAACCTGTTAGTTCCTCAGTTTACTTCTTTGTGAAATCGGAATAAAACTTAAACCTTGTAGGGTTGTGAGGGTTAAACGTGGTATCCCTGAGGACTACATTTGCTTGATGCTTGTTAAAAACACAGACTCCTGGGCTTCCCTGGTGGCGCAGTGGTCAAGAATCTGCCTGCCAATGCAGGAGACATGGGTTCAAGCCCTGCTCCAGGAAGATCCCACATGCCGCGGAGCAACTAAGCCCATGCGCCACAACTACTGAGCCTATGCTCTAGGGCCTGAGAGCCACAACTGCTGAAGCCCGTGCTCCGCAACAAGAGAAGCCACTGCAATGAGAAGCCCACGCACTGCAATGAAGAGTAGCCCCTGCTCGCCGCAACTAGAGAAAGCCTGCAAGCAACAATGAAGACCCAACGCAGCCAAAACTAAAATAATTTTTTTTTAAAAAGGAGCTGCTTTCTTAAACGACAACAACAACAAAACAGACTCCTGACTCCTAACCCTGGCCTGCTCAGCCAGAATCTCCAGGGCAGGGCCTTGGGACCAGAATCCTTAATAAACAGCCAGGTGATTCTTAAATTGGATAAGTTTTGCAAACTCAGATAGAATCCATGTAAAGCCCTTGGTGTTGATCTATGCTCCCTCCACAAAGGTCAGCCACTGGCTTATTACCAGCTGGGTCTAGCTATTTGCAAATGGTACTACCATGGCCTTTGTGATAATGTTACCCAGGATGTTTAAGTAGTAGACACCCTAACCGATAATAAAATTTTAGAAGACGTGGCTCTGTATCCACAAATAAAAATTAATTGAGCCGTACATTTAAGATTCAGGTACAGTACTGTTTATAAATTATACCTCAATAAAAGGTCTTCAAAAGAAATATTAAAAAGACATGATTCCCCTTCCTTAGAGAAATGCCCTCACAGACAAATAATGCTACTAGACAGGCTGTGTGCCCAAACGCTCATATATCAAGGGCACAGTGCCACATGTGACTGCCTGGAACACACGGAAAGTAAATGAAAGAGTCACTTGATGGACTTCAATATGCGGTCGGGGAAGAAGCCAGTGGAAGTACTGGGGTAGCTTCTATAATGCAACGATCCAGAGTTTCCTTGCACTTCTACCACTTCTAACGGTGGTTTCTCTCAACCATCCTCAGCCCAGCCTCCCACCTCAGAGAACCAGCTTTACCTGCAAGGACACAAGAGTTTCAGTCCTCAGCTGGGTTGAACGTTGCTTCACAGCCTGGAGCTACAAAGGGGCTACATCTCCCCGGCGTGATTACACGGGGGAAGGGAGGGGTCATTTTCCTCGCTGCTTGTCATTTTCTAGACACATCCACAGGGTCGAGGAGGGAAGCTGACCATGACCAATGTGTGCAAACCACGGTAGCTGATGAACAAGCCAAAAGGTCAGTGAAAAACCCATTTCCCCAAAGCGCATCTCTCCCTGGGTTTGGCAGAGGGCAGCATTCTGCCTAGTGCATTAACAGATAAGGACTCAGAAGAGGAAGGTGAAGTGATCAGGTGGGGTAAGACTGTTTGCGCGGGAGCAAAACTAGGATGGGAAGTTCAGCTCCTGCATCTCCAGGCTGCTGTTCAAGGACAGACAGCTCCTTACCTACTAGCTCAAGGGGCTGAAATAGAATGGACTGCCAGCGCTGCCTTAACATCTTACCCCTGCCTCACAGGCTTCCAGCATAAGATCAGGGTCATGATTATGGGCCTAATTTTATCATTGCTCCTATGGCTAATATCGCACATCATAATGAATTATTTTGCAGTGCAGAGGTCAGTAATTTGGGAGAGGGGTAGCGAGATGAGATAGATGTCAAGTATCCCCGCTACATCTCCTTTATATTTAGGTGGTAGACATTGATTTTTTTAAATGTTGCATCTTCTGTTCTAAATGAGCAGTTTGCACTGGATGGGGTTTCCATTTTCTATTTCCATATTGGATGCAGGCTTAGGGTTTTAGGCTATTCATGTGTTTTGCTTATAATCCACACCTGACATCCCTATGGCTCATGAGCCTATGACAGGCGCCCCACCCAAACCTACTCAGATACCCTTTACTGTGTCTGTGCACCCATCTCTCCTTCTGGGGGCTTTGCTTTTTTATGGGTTCATACCTATGATTTTCTTCAGTGAGTGCCCTGAGCCACAGGTGCCCTGCCTGCTCCGACAGCCTGAAAAGCCTGTAGGATGGAATCCCGTCAGGCAGCCCGAGCTTCTGACTGACTTCTGTGGGAATGGGCAAGTCCAGTCACTTGCCCGAATTGGGACAAATTCTGAGGAAGTCATGTATGCTCTAGGGCAGTGCTGTGCAACAGAACTTTCTGTGATGATGGAAATGTTGTAGATCTGTGCTGTCCAAAATGGTAGCCATTAGCCCCAACTACTGAGTCCTAGAAATGTGGCCAGTGTGATTGAGGGACTAAATATGTAAAATCCTGAATGAATAAGTGCATGCATGCAGGAATGAAACGGCAGCCTCCACTAGGTCAGAATGCTGAGAAGCTGTGAGGCAAAAGCTACATGTTAGCGTAAGTTTTATTTACAAGTTGCCTGAGAATTACCCAGAAACATTACCATCTTTAAACGTTTTTTCCTGAAAACCGTTCCAAGAGGTATGAGTCCAGTTTATCTTCTCAGTAAATGGAAGACCACGATTGTGGTCTATTCTTTCTTTAGTTTCAATTACAGGAATGTCTCAGAATCTGAACATCAGTGCCCATGGATGAGGAAAATGGATATTAACTGCAGAAAGTGATGGGGATTGGGCTGAATTTGAATGAACCCCAAGACATAGCCTGAATCTTCGCAGGAACATTTTAGGATGCTTGGATTCTGATCATTGAGGTTTTGTTGTAAACATCAGTAGTACTTGAATAGCTAGGCTGCCGAAATTTTTGAGGCTTAGGAGACTCAAATTAAATGACTGTTTTATTTCATTTTATTTATTTGATTAATATCTAAGTGATCTAGGCCTGGTTCCTAGCCCCGGAAGGCTTCCTCTATTCACCTCTGGGGCCAATAACCGGCATTTTCAGGTTACTTCTGCTGTTCTCCATAACCAACCATGAGTGGAAGGAGGAGGGATTTTAGGGCGCTTCCGCTCTAGTCACTATTGCCATTTTGAGTTTGTGGTACTTTTGCTCTGCTACTGAGTCTCATCCTCTTCCCTGCACCTGGGCCTTGACTATAACCTGTTAGGCATCTCAATCCTTCAGAACAGAGAACCCATCTTGATTCTACCTCTTGCTCAGAACAGATGCCCCCAAACCTCAGTCCACTATGCTGCATCCATTGGACCAAACTTCTTCAAGAGTTTGCCCCACATTGTTCAATAATTCATTCAATAGACATTTAAGGGCCCCAAATTACCAGGCACTATGCCAGCGGGGGCCACTAACATTATGTTAACACGCATAGCTTCTAGGTAGAGAAACAGAGGTAACAGGAGTAATGAAAACTGCACCCATTATCATAAGGCACATACAGAAAGAGCTCGCAACAGAAGCCAGGTCTGAAGGCAAGACTCTGGTTTGATGTGCTTTCATGCTCAGGATATAGGGCTTTAAAGAAGGGGGGGGGGTAAGCATATGATGTATTAGGATAATGTCACATGAACAATAAATGTGCATTGAGGGTGCTAAGAAACAGACGGACCCTGGCAGCCCCACTTCCACAGGAAGCATCACACAACTGCAGAAGAACTTGTTATGGGGTCTCCCGCTGAGTGAGCTTTAAAAAGCACAATGGGACATTCCCACATGACATTTTTTGTGCCACCAAGTGAAGCCCCTTTCTTAATTCTACCTGAATGTCAAGACTGTAAACACACTGGTACAGTTCATCTCAGAGGGAATGGGATGGAGACCCAGGAAGGTGACTAGGCTGGGACCATATCACAGATGGCACTGTTCCTTCCAGATGGAGAAGCAGTTTGTTCTCTGGCTTTGTGTTGCCCTGTGTTTGGTCATAAATAATAATCTATCAGTAAATGGCTAAAAACGTTGACTATATTCTGGAGGATCTCTCAGCTCTTATTGCAAGAGGAAGCAGTAGTATCATAATATGTTGAAATAATTGTAACTGATTAAAATAGTTTCAAACAGACTACACATCATACCCGGACACAAAACCACGGTTACCTGGTGGCAAGGAGAGGGTACGTGTGAACTGGGCTGAACCAGGCTTCCTTCCTCCGTGGCATGTTGTCGTAAATTAGAAGGTCCTTCTCAGTCAGCACAACCAGGGCTGGCTTCCACGGTTTCTCGCTGTCCCCGGGCACCTGAAACAGAAAGCAGAGACCCATCAAGCAACAGCCTGAGAAGAGTAACTGAAAAGAAGTTGGCACCCCCCAATCAGAAGACCCAACAATACAAGTGCCTTTTGGTTTAGGTTGTAAAAATCAAAATGAGAAGAAACTATTCATTGTTGCATGATTCTTGGTCCTTGAAAATATGTTTTCTCAAGGGCCCTGGTATATACAGTCAGTGCAGCCAAGAAGTAGCCCAGCAGCCAAACATCTGTCACTGTTTCTCACCTGCCAGTCAGCACTGAAATCTCTATTTCATAGTGGGACGCAGATGCCTAGGGGAATAAGCACTCCCAGCTGGTTCTCTGGTAGAGTGCATTGTTTTTATTATGAAACAGTAAGGTCTGAAAGCTTTTTTTTTTTTTTTTGCGGTACGCGGGCCTCTCACTGCCGTGGCCTCTCCCGTCACGGAGCACAGGCTCTGGATGCGCAGGCCCAGCGGCCATAGCTCACAGGCCCAGACGCTCCGCGGCATGTGGGATCCGCCCAGACCGGGGCACGAACCCGCGCCCCCTGCCTCGGCAGGTGGACTCTCAACCACTGCACCACCAGGGAAGCCCCTGAAAGCTTTTGAATAAATATCCAAAGCCTCCAAAAATATACCACGGAGGCAAATGTCTGTCTTCACAGGCATGAGACGTCACAGCTCTTCCCCCAGTCTTTCACTCTTAGATTGTTTCTGTGATTCAGGCAGCATCTTAAAATTCTTTTGTTCAATTGAATGTTTATTTCCTTTCATGGAGAATACTTCTGTAACTCAAGGGCTGAGATGACCTGGCAGGGATTCAAGAGGATTCAAACTTCAGCTGGATGTTTGGACCAGATGACCTTTAAAGTTCCTTTCGATCCTGAGAGTCTGTGTAGCTCAGATCTTACCTCATGAGCCATCCCTCCTCTGCCCAGTGTTGATTTGACCAGACTCCCTAAGTGTTCTTCCATCTATGAAAATGCCCTCCTTCCCACTTGAACTCTGGGCCCTGGGATAAATCTTTCTGATCAGTTTGGAAAAGCTCAATGCTCTAGCCTTGGTACTCCAAGCACAGATCATGTTCCAGTAGCATCAGCATCACCTGGAAGCTTGCTAGAAATGCAGAATCTCAGGTCTATCCCAGACTATTGAATCAGAATCTGCATTTTACGAGATCTTCGGGTGATTCTTACTGTCATTAAAGATAACAAACACTGCTCTAGATGAGGTTAAGATTGTCTCTGACACTGGCAATTAATCCAGTGATGATTCAACTCTCTCATAATGAACCACCATCTCCAATTTATTCAGAAATAAAAGAAACAGTAAACTAAATAAACAGTAAGCTAAATAAATGATAAAGCTAATTTCTTCCCTTTCTATGCTTATCATTATCTTTTCTAAGCACCACAGTGAGATCTGTATTGAGGTGGAAGCAAGTGTATGTGGCTTTACACATGACTGATCAAAGAGAAGGTGTGCAGGGCTTCCCTGGTGGCGCAGTAGTTGAGAGTCTGCCTGCCGATGCAGGGAACACGGGTTCGTGCCCCGGTCCGGGAAGATCCCACACGCTGTGGAACGGCTGGGCCCGTAAGCCATGGCCGCTGAGCCTGTGCGTCCGGAGCCTGTGCTCCGCAACAGGAGAGGCCATAACAGTGAGAGGCCCGTGTACCGCAAAAAAAAAAAAAAAAAAAAAAGAGAAAGTGTGCAGGATGACATGAGGGTTCAGCTTTTGTAGGCTTATGTAGCTTATCGGCTGCCTGACCTGTGTAACTTGGAGCAGGTTGTTCTTCTCTGTTCTTCTGTTTCCTCACTGATAATGATAACACAATATACAACAGTATATTCTGGAGCTGGAATGCCTGAACACAAATCATAGCTCCACAACTTGCTACAATATCCCCACAAGACCGTGGGATCCTGGGCAAGTCAACTACTCTCTTTGTATCTCAGTTTTCATATCTGTAAAATGGGGAAATAATAGTACCTATATCAGAGCGTTGTTGTGAAGATTGAGTTAAAATGTCTAAAATGCAGATTAAACATCATTTAGAGCCTGTTTATTAGCATGGACCTCATAATGCTGGAGAGGAGATTAAATGAGACAGTGCATGTTATGTGCTGAGCCTGGTACCTGGCAGATGGTGAAACTCAGGGTGGAAAAACTGTGGCAGGCTCACCAATTTTTAAACTTATCAAAAAAAGGTATTATTTGGAAACGGCAACAATATGACTACCTACTTTCCCTGGGAAAAACTATAAGGCAAGACAAGATTATCTTTGGTGCTGACAATTTCAACTCATTCTCCTCCCAGGAAGAATTCATTACACAATGATCACCTTTACTTTTTAATGCCCACCTTCCAACAATTCCAAATAAACGTTTACTTTTTAGAATGAGGAAATCCCCTGTAGAGCTATTTATACTAGAATGTGAATGACTGCCTGGCTTATTTCCCCCTTTATGCATTTTATGCATACAAAAAAATTGAGCTTTAGCTTATTGCTTTTTCCAACAGTATCTTCAAGAGATCAAAATGAATTGTTAGAGAAGGCAATGTACCAGACCCTACAAGGTGAATAAGCTATGGTCTCAAGGCATAAAGTGTTTGGGGGGTTTAGAATAAATTTTTTCCAGCCTCTACATTAAACCTAGTAAATTACTTTTCCAGCTCATTAAATAGGACTGGAGAAGCTACAAACAATCCTCCCAAAACGCCTGTCTTACTTACCTAGTCAGATCTGATCCATTAACTTTGACTGGAACCAGTCATTTAAATGTGAACACAACTAAGCATCATTCTTCAAAAACAATATTAAGTTTGTAAAATAAATGTCAACAGTAAATACCATCAGTAAAGTGCAGACCTTTCTAATGGTGGAATCATAAACTCACCCACATGTTAAGTGGCATATATAGGTATGAATAATCCCAAAGCCCTAAAACATTTTGTGGCTCATTAAAGACTTCTATGTTGATAAGTTAATTCTACCGCGAGAAGACTCAGAGTGGGCAATCCCCACCATCCTTGTGTGCAGAATGTTCGTTTTGATACTATGTGGATGCTCAAAGGTAGAAGTCTGCTCATGAGGACCACCGACTTTCCAAGGAGAAAAAATTCATGTTGAAGAACAGGTTTTTAAAACTATACTTTGGGCCACGTGAGCTTCACATTGTAAAGCCTTTCAAGGACACTTTTCTTCAGGCTTGAATATTTAGGTTGTTGTTTGGTGACAACTTCTGTTACAAGTCCAAATTTCCTGGCACCCAAAGATTCTCCAGTGTCTATGCAACAGTTCTGGGGATGTGTCTGCATTTTATTGAAACGTGACTCCTGAAACGGATGTGACAACTTTCATCTCCACTCCGGCTTCCCGCCATCAGATGCTGCAGCGGTCAGAGACTCAGGAACTGATCATGTTTCTAATGAAGAAGGTGAAGCGAAAAAGCAGGGAAACAGATATTCAATTTTGAAATTATTCTGATGTGCAACTGAAGTGAGCTAAATCCCATGGGGGGATATCGCACAGTCACCTCTGCAGAGCATGAGAGAAAAGGTTTACGAAAAGACAAGCAGAATCTAAGAGAGAGTGGTAAGAAGTCAAGGTTGAAAACTGAGGGAAGTAGATATAAATGTATGAAATCAACACGTTGTATACCTTAAACTTACACAATGTTCTATGTCAATTTTATCTCAATTTAAAAAAGAATTGAGGGAAGTAGTCATTGAATCCTCAATTTGAGGCAGGTCTCAACAGTCATCTAGTCATAAAACAAAATGTGAAACAACTGAAAGAGAGTTTGTATAGGGTTGCAGCCGGGTTGGGGTCCCAGACTTTATGGCTTTATCCTCCAACAACTCACACCTCTGAGCGGGGTTCCTAACAAACATTGAAATACAGTGTGAAAACTGAACTCGTTTCCTCTAAAATACCTGGAATCTGCAGATTACTTTCAAAGAGATGGTTTTACCAAAGCAGAAACTAACACACCATTGTAAAGCAATTATACGCCAATAAAGATGTTAAAAAAAATTAAAGTTATAAGATAATGAAAAATACAAAAAAAAAAAAAACCCAAAACCTTTTCCGTGCCCTTTCTGTAGGTACTCGCAAAGAAAAGAATGATGCTGTTGCCTCTTAGAGTTGTAAAGGTTAAAGGAATAAATACACATAAAGAACTTAGAAAAGTGTCTTGAGTACAGTAAACAGGCAAGTCTTAAACATATTAGCTTTTCTCATGGTGATCATTTTGCAATGTGTAGAAATATCGAATCACTATGTTGTGCACCTGGAACTAATATAGTGTTGTAGGTCAATAATACTTCAAACAAACAAACTCATAGAAAAAGAGATCAGATTTGTGGTTCAGAGGTGGGGATGGGGGAGGGGGAATTGGAGGAAGATGGCCAAAAGGTACAAACTTGCAGTTATAAAATAAATAAGTACTAATGATGTACAATATGATTAATATAATTAACACTGCTGTGTGCTATATATGAAAGCTGTTAAGAGAGCAAATCTTGAGTTCTCATCACAAGGAAAATGTATATATTTTTTCTTTTTCTTTTATTTTGTATCTTTATGAGATGGTGGAGGTTCACTAAACTTATTGTGGTAATCAGTCCATGATGTATGGTAAGTCAAATCATTATGCTGTACACCTTAAACTTATACAGTATGTCAGTTATATCTCAATAAATAAATAAATAAATAAAATTAAAAATAGATAAAAATTAACAAACAATAAGTAAAGAGGTCTATGGAATTAAGAAAATATTAGCCCTTTCTACTAAGACTATCAAATTAAAGATCTGAGTGACCTTGGGCAAGAATTATTTGCCTTTGGAGCTCTAATGTCCTCATCTGCCAAAGGATAGGGTAAGACTAAATTATTGCTAACAGCCTCTCCAAATTCAAAATCAGATCTTCTTTTTTTTTTTTTAGTTTAAAATTCCCTGCTATATAGGCTGGGACTGCTTTAGTTTCTAGGCTCTTGCTTTATACCTCTTCTGTGTTCTGTGGACTTTGCTCACAGGGCAAAAAACAACGTGTGGGTCTCTTTTTCTCTCCTCATACCAACTCACTCTTCCCAACATACTTATTTTCTTTTTTTTTTAACATCTTTATTGGAGTATAATTGCTTTACAATGGTGTTAGTTTCTGCTGTATAACAAAGTGAATCAGCTATACGTATATACATATCCCCCCCATATCTCCTCCCTCTTGCGTCTCCCTCCCTCCCACCCTCCCTATCCCACTCCTCTAGGTGGTCACAAAGCACTGAGCTTATGTCCCTGTGCTATGTGGCTTCTTCCCACTAGCTATCTATTTTACATTTGGTAGTGTATATATGTCCATGCCACTCTCTCACTTTGTCCCAGCTTACCCTTCCCCCTCCCCGTGTCCTCAAGTCCATTCTCTACGTCTGTGTCTTTATGCCTGTCCTGTCCCTAGGTTCATCAGTACCATTTTTTTTAGATTCCATATATATGTGTTAGCATACGGTATTTGTTTTTCTCTTTCTGACTTACTTCACTCTGTATGACAGACTGATTCTACGTCCATCCACCTCATTTCAAATAACATACTTATTTTCTCCTTCTACTTGAGCACAAGGTGAGGAAGAAGTCTTTGGAGCCAAACAACATCTTCAAAATCTGGCTTTACCAGTTCTCAGCAGAACTGCCATAAGCACTTGTTCACTGATGTGTAAGATGCTAATAATGACCTCCTATGCATATTATATGAGGATTGAATGAGACAATGTATATAAAGCTCTTCCCATACGGCAGGTACTGGTAGCTTAACTCTCTCCATTGCCTACTTCGAGTGCACTCTTCTTCCAGCCATCCTGCTCAGGAAGGAAGGTCTAGAATAGGCAGAGTGACTAATAGTAGAGTGAAAGCAGTTGATAAAAGAAGAAGGTCAATCACAACCTTTGTTTTGGAGATCATGGTTATCTCCACCACTTTTTAATTTATGTCTTTTCACCTCAGGTTGCAAAGTATTTAGAGCAAAAGACAAGATATCAGGGTAAAATAATTAGCAGTTATCAACTTCCAAATGCGTCACAAACATTAGATAATCCCTGCACCAACTCTCCGAGAGGCAGATAAAGATCATCTCCACTTTACCGAAAGAAGAGGAAGGAGTTTAAATGCGGCCAAAGGGAGCACAGGGAAGCGATAAGCGAGTCCCACTCAACCTGCAACTCTCTTCCAACTGGTCCTGAACCACGCAGAGACCCAGCATTCAGGAGCCAGGTGGGTCATCCACAGCTTGACGCAGAGGAGAATGGAAAGAAAGAGAAAGCAAAGGAGAAAGGGGAAGAAGGCTAGAAAAAGAAGGTTCAGGACGGGGTTCTGGGGGAGCCTCAGCTTCACAGGACTCATTTCTTGCCTCACACAATTCCCAAATTGTTTGGCACCTGGATTACACGGTGAATTCAAGGGTGGCTTACAGTGAGCAGCAGACTGAGTGATCCCTTTTGTCTGCTGGATGTCAAGACAGTGATGAAAAATGCTGGAGAAAGCCGAGTGAAAAATACGGGATGAAAAATATAGTCTGACTGTGGGGCAATTAAAGAGGACATCATTTTTATACGCCAACTCTCCCAACAACCAACAGCAGCAGTCCTCGAGTTCAAGCTGGCTCTCTTCTGCCAAATTGTGAAACTGGGTCTGGACTCCTATAAGCCATATATAGTAAAGCCCCAGATTCTGGGCTTATGGTTGGAACGCTCACCAGAGTCAACATACAAGTTAGTGAGGTGAGACTCTGGCGCTTGGGTGATAGATAAATCAATCACCTCAGGTGTCGGCAGGACGATGTTCCCTCTGGAGACTCCAGGGAAGAATTCTTCCCTGCCTCTTCCTAGCATGTGGTAGCTACCAGTGCTCCTTGGTGTTTTGTGGCTTCGTACTGCATGTGTCCAATCTCTGCTTCCGTGGTCACATGGACTGCTTTCTCTGTGTCTTCTTATGGCCTTCTTATAAGCACACCTGTCATTGGATTTAGAGCCTACTGTATTCCAATATGAACTCAACTAATTACATCTGCAAAGACCCTATTTCCAAACCAGGTCACGTTCTGAATTTGGGGCGCAAGGTTAAGACCAGAAATTAATCATAAGAAAATGGTCTGAACCCACTCTATTTTCAGTCAGTTTTCCAATTTTGTCTTTTTTTCCCTTTGAACACTTGCAGACCCAGAGTAGATTTTTTTGAAAGTTGTCTTATTTACTGAGTATGCAGAAGGTCAGATGCTAATGGACTCTCACAGAGGCCTTGGTGGCTCTATTAAAAGTAATGCCTTGGTCCCCGGGATTTCATAATGAAGCCAACCTTAGGGCAGATCACACATATCCACGGAGGTAAGTGCACAACCAGGGTTTTTTTTGGGGGGGGGGTTGTTTTTTTTTTGCGGTACGCGGGCCTCTCACTGTTGTGGCCTCTCCCGTTGCGGAGCACAGGCTCCGGACGTGCAGGCTCAGCGGCCATGGCTCACAGGCCCAGCCGCTCTGCGGCACGTGGGATCCTCCCGGACTGGGGCACGAACCCGCGTCCCCTGCATTGGCAGGCGGACTCCCAACCACTGCGCCACCAGGGAAGCCCCACAGCCAGGGTTTTAAGTCTCCTCTCATCATAGAGCGTCAGGCAAAGAGGAGGTAGAAGGCATGTGAAGGTCTAGCCCCCATCGCGGCACAGGATGGGGCCGTGCTCGCTCCTGAAATGCTCTCAGGAGACGGCATTTCAATCACATGAACCTGACCTTTCAATTGCTTTGCTTCATTTGCTTACTACTAACGAGACAGCTCTTCAAAATGACAGCATTCTAAGACACATCCCATGAAGTGATTCCAGGGTCTCTTCCTGCTCTAAAAAGATTGTTGGATTCTACATGGATGACTATCTCTGTTTTACAGTGAGTTCAGGCTAAACATAATCAACTTGGACTAATGACCTGAAAGAACCAGATCCATCCACTTGAGCCTGAGCCTCGTTAAGTTTGGGATGATTTCCCACCCTACGCCTGCTTTTGCCTTTTTTATTTTTTTCAGAATTTTTTTAAAATTTATTTTTGTCTGCATTGGGTCTTCGTTGCTGTGCACGGGCTTTCTCTAGTTGTGGCGAGCGGGGGCTGCTCTTCGTTGCGGTGCACAGGCTTCTCATTGTGGTAAATTGTCTTTGTCGCAGAGCACAGGCTCTAGGTGCGTGGGCTTCTGTAGTTGTGGCGCACGGGCTTAGTTGCTCCGTGACACGTGGGATCTTCCTGGACCAGGGATCAAACCTGTGTCCCCTGCACTGGCAGGCGGATTCTTAACTACTGCGCCACCAGGGAAGCGCCTGCTTTTGCCTTTTGAAAAGCAGAATGACAGCCTTGCTGGAGCCCCTACCACAGGGAGGAGGAGAACCACCCCTGTTTCTGCCCTTTTCTCCACCTCAATCTAATTAACTCTTCCTCCAAGGAAAGAGGTGCTATGACTCTAACTGTCCAAATCTAGGAACTGTCTTCAGGACTCTAAATAGCAGGCATTGTCATGTTTGTCAAAGGTGGGTATCTGTGGTCACTACCCAATCACTCCCAATCCCTGTGTCTACATGGTAAGAACATACATGCTGGACTGAGGCTAGGGGTAGACTGTCCATTTTGGTCCACACCACGGACTTATTTCCATATCCAAGCATCCTAGCTTCAGGAGAGGCCATAGGAGGCAAGCAAGGTACATTACTTCAGCCATGTTTTACATAACCCAACATTCATCCGAGTTTGGCATTAGGGTTTATTGGGCACTTGCTCAGCTATTAATAGATGTGTTTTTTTTTTTTTTTTTTGGTTGTTTCCCATTAGTACATCATTCTCTCTTGCTCCCTGTTGGGGACTTCAGAAAGGAAAAGGGTGAGTGGTAACATGACCCAAATCCTACCCTGAACCCCTCACCAACCACTCAGCATTCTGGGAGAAATCCTCACCATGAACTTGAGCCCCAAACTAGATTCTGCTGTGTATCCCCCCTGTCCTGCCCACTTTGAAAAAGTCTGCCTGCTTTTTTTTCCTGCCTGTATTAGTTTTTACCACTAGACAGCTTCTTCTCTCCTTCCCTGTAGACAAACCCTGGTTCCACGACCATTACGCTGTTTCACCTCCCCCACCCAGGTTTCTGGATCGAGACCTGCCCATTCTGTAGTCCTTCCCTCACTAGTGAGCCTTGACTCCTAGAAGGCTGTCTCACCAACCATTCCATTTAGAGTCAAAAGATTTGTTTGTAGCCTCCCTCAGCGCCTTGGCTCAACTGGTAACATCCTGGGCTTCTCCCCAGGACACGGCCACTTCCTGTGGACACTTCAAAACACCAGCTGTTTGGAATGGAGACCTGCTTTTGCATGAAAATGGATTCCTTCGAGTGCTTCAGAGTTGTTTATTCTTTTAAACCTGTAAACATTCCCTTTTCGTCTTGTTTTCTTGTTTGCTCGGCTCAACCTTTTCTGAGAAAAGTCCAAAAGTACATTTCAACTCCGTGCCCTGCCTGAATTATACAATATTATAATTGAGTAAGGTCAGAATTGTTTGGGGTTTGCTATGTCTTTGAGTCTTTTAAAAATAGTGGTAAGTTAGAAGAGGCAATTGGGAGAGAAAGGTTTAGAGAACATGGCATATTAAATTTGGGTTTTATTGAAGTGCAGTTGATGTACAATGTTATGTTAGTTTCAAGTGTACAATATAGTGATTCAACATTTAAATGTATTATGAAATGATTACCACAATAACCCTCTGTCGCCATACAAAATTATTACAGTATTATTGACTCTATTCCTTATGCTGTGTATTACATCCCTGTGACTTATTTATCTTATACCTCTGAACCCCCTTAACCTGTTTTGCCCATCTCCGCATTCCCTTCCCCTCTGGCAACCACCTGTTTTTTTTTCTATATTAATGAATCTGTTTCTGTTTTGTTTTGTTTGTTGTTTTTTAGAATCCACATGTAAATGAAATCATACAGTATTTGTCTTTCTCTGTCTGACTAATTTCACTTAGCATAATACCCTCTAGTTCCATGTTATTGCAAATGGCAAGATTTCATTTTTTATGGCTAATATCCCATTGTGTATATATATCTATATCTATATCTACATCTATCTATCTATCTATCTATCTATATATATATATATATATAAATATATGCCACATCTTCTTTACCCATTCATCCACTGATGGACATTTAGCTTGCTTCCACATCTTGGCAACTGTAAATAATGCTGCTATGAACATTGGAGTGCATGTATCTTTTTGAACTAGTGCTTTTGTTTTCTTCAGGTAAATACCCAGAAGTGGAATTGCTGGATTGTAAGGTAGTTCTATTTTCAGTTTTTTGAGGAACCTCCATACTGTTTTCCACAGTGGCTGCACCAATTTACATTCCCACCAACAGTGTACGAGGGTTTCCTTTTCTCCACACCCTCATGAACACTTGTTATTTGTTGCTTTTTGATGATAGCCATTCTGACATGTGTGAGGGTTATTAGATTTTGAGTCATTTAAATCTGACAATTTAAAAATCTGTATGACAAGGAAGAATTCTCTTATGACAAGGGAGGATA